>NC_047674.1:59362943-59577943 GCF_011762505.2 Arvicanthis niloticus | reverse complement strand
AAAGCAGGCCAGTACCATCTTTTTAATGGACTTTCTTGCTGTCTGTTGCAAATGGTCTGGGCAGTTACATGCTCCAGCTCTTCCGGTCTGTTTCCCCTCCTCCCCTTCACTGTTCCAATGGTCTGGGCTCCTTCCTGCTTCACATCTGCACCATTAGCCCCAGAAAGGTGGGCAAGGGGCCCAGTGACCACAGACCCTCTTCCACCGACTGGCAGAACATCAACAATCCCGCAGCCACATCGCGGTCTTCGGTGATATTCGGGCCGCAAATCTGGTTAGCTTATTTTAGCCAACTGTACTAGCCACAAAAATTAAGTCAATTACTGATTGCTTTAACGGAGTTTCATCTAGCAGTCCATTCTGCCCAGAAATTTTGTTGCCCCGTATGTTTCTGAGATTCCCATTTTTATTTTTGTAAATGTGTTCGAACGCTCAGATGAAGAGATGTGTAAACATACAGATACATTAGTCTTACAGGTTGAGCATGATTACGTCTATCCAGGACAGTATTGGTGTGTGCTAATAATTCACAGAGAACGTGAGTTACACGCAGGACAGAAGGCAGGGAGCTGTCCAGAGCTGTCACCGCTCCCACAGTCCCAAGTGCCAAAGGAAACGGCATCCACAGAAGCCAGTTCTGCTGTTTTTTTCCCTCTGGTGAATTCTGAGAGGAAAAAAAGGCAGGAGGGAGGGGGAACGAAGGAAGAAAGGAGAGAGACAGAGAGAAGGGGGTGGTGTAAACAACAACAAAGCACACGTAAGTGCCTCTTAAATGTGAAAGATTTCTGTTTAATTTTGCGTAAGTGTTCTGTGCTATCAGTTGCTGCTTGAATTAAATGAAAAGCAATTTCGGTGGTAAACTGAGCCCTTAAATGTAAGAAATAATTTCCTTTTCTTCCTCCTTCTCAGCTCCAATCCTAAATTATAGCAGCCTGGGCGCGGAGGTGGGGCGGGTGTCGGTTTCCACTGAACCACCTCCTCAGCAGCCCTGGCGAGCACCCTTAATAATAGCTCAAGGGCCGAGTGCAGAGGAGTCCTGGACGGCCTGGGAGCCGGGCTCCTCCATTCTTAAAATCCCAGCCGGAAGGAGAAGGCATGAGCCTTCTATTTAAAAGAGTGAATTGGAGCTTACACTATTTCTTTGTTGGCGGTTTTATTTTTTTCAACTTTAAAAAAATGTTTTGTTTTCTTTTTGTAATCTATTCTTTCCTCTGCTGTTTTTCTTTTTCCTACCAAAAAAAAATTTAAAAAGGAAGAAGAAAAGAAAAGGGAAAGGAAAAAAATCCTAGCAACTTACATTACACATGAAAAATAAGAAAGACCCATGAGTAAGTTAAGTTTATCAAAGATCCTCAAATCTCCATCTGCTCAATACTTTCAGCAACGCCTATGACCAAATGAGTTTGAAAAAAAAATTTTTTTCCAGTTTCTTAAGCTTTAAGTTACTGGGTATTTACAGTTAAGACACAATCTGTACAGAGACACCTCAGCTGTGTCTGCTGCTCTCGCTGGGGCTCCGGTGATGAGAGTAACTTCTGTCACTCACTGAGCTATAGGATCTACTGCCCCTGGACTGCCTGTTGTAACTTCTACCCCGATGGTAACTGTCACTCCACTGGCTGTGGCTGCCGCTTGAAAAAAAATACTTTTAAGACAAAAAAGAACAAGCTATCTTGTAATTCCAGTTGTTTCCTGTGCAGCTAAAGAAGGTAACAATGAGGAGTGGAACTCCACAGAAAGATAACATATATGACACATGTGTGCCTGTGTTAGAAAACTGTCATCAATCCGAAAATCAGTGGCTACTGCTCTTATAAGTCAGTATTCTAAGGAATTCTTGAGGGAGAAAGTGGCCATAGACAGACATTTCTGCAAATCACCTTTCTCTCTCTCTCTCTCTCTCTCTCTCTCTCTCTCTCTCTGTCTCTCTCTCTGTGTGTTTGTGTGTGTGTGTGTGTGAATGTTCACTTCTGTGTGTGCAGGGACATGGGCAAGAAGATAAGGAGTTATGTCTGGTGTCTTTCTTGATTGTTCCCCACCTTACATACTGAGGCAAAAGTGCTCAGAACCCAGGAATGACTTATTCAGCTACTCGAAGACAGCGCCCTTTTAAATCCTGCAATTCCAAGTGGGTCACTATGCCTTAAACAGCCATGGCTCAGGGTGCCAGGGACTTGAACTCAGCTCCTCAGGCTTGCATGGCAGGTGCTCTACTCACTGAGCCATCCCTCAGCTTGCTGAAAATTATCTTTCACTTGTAAAATATGCTATGAAAAATGCATAGCGAGTGCTATCGGAAAACAGTGGAGAGTATAATCCGCTCTGTCTGGGAGTTGGAGGCATAGACAGAGACTGGCCCTGCAGAACGCTCTACAAAAAAATTTTTACCGTATTCTCTCAAAGAATTTAGTTCCACTAGGCAAAGACAATGAGCACTGGTAACAAGGCTGTGCCTATTTCTTGGAAGTGGCCTTCATCCTAGTATCTCCTCATTCCCTTTCTCATATTGTTGTCTGAGCCATCGCCCCTACAAATCTATACCTCGGAGCCTATCACCCCTTTACATTTGGGGGCGGGGTTCTGAGACAGGGTTTCTCTATATAGCTCTGGCTGTCCTGGAACTCACACTGTAGACCAGGCTGGCCTTGAACTCAGAAACCCACCTGCCTCTGCCTCCCAAGTGCTGGGATTAAAGGCGTGCGCCACCACTGCCCGGCTACCCCTCTACATTTTTGCTGACATAGTCTGAGGCTCTATTTCACATGACCTGGTGGTAAGGATAATCTTGTCAGAGAGAGCTCCCTCCAGTTTACTCAGCCCAAGCAGCAGTCTAGATTCACTTGCTCCCAAAGAGAACTCAGATGGAACACTGAGCAGTTAAGAGTTTAATGTGAACAAGCAAGGAGACAGGAGCACAGTCTTTGTGTGTGGAGTGTGTATGTGTGGGGGGAGGACACATGCACCATAGCATATGTGTGGAGTACAGACGACAATCTTCAGTACTCAGCCTCACCGTCCACCTTGTCTGAAACAGAATCTCTTGTTTGCTACAGCATATGCCAGGCCAGCTGGCCTGCAACTTCCAGAGAGTCTCCTGTCTCTGCCTCCCATCCCAGGAGAGCTGGAACTTTTAGAAGTATGCTACTGTGTCTAGCTTTATAGGGATTTGAACTCAGATCCTTGAGCTTGTATGTCAAGTGCTTTGTCAACTGAATCTTGAGCCCCAGGACTCAAGAATACACTGTTTAGAAAAAGAGCAGGCCAAGCCAAGTAGCAATAACACATTTCCTTAACAGACAAGAGCTTATCGATTTCCATGCTGCCCACTCCCTTGTAGCTTTCTCTCACACTTTTAAGGAAGGGTGTGCTTTCCTCAGAAGTCCACTCGACCCAGCAGTTAGTCTGTGATGAGTGGTTGCATGAGATACAGAAATGTGTGTAGGAGTTTAAGTACCTCACGTGTCTGTGTCTCATTTCCTCAGACTGTGAGAGGAAGACAAAAACTGGCTTCTAGAAAGAAAATCTGTCGGTGTGGAGTCAGGAAGATACTTTAAGCCACTTAAAAGGACAATACAAATAAAAGTTGGTGGGAAATAGCTGCTAAAGAAAAGAATAACCCACTGCCCCTCTGCTCCCCTCCTCAGGGCGGAGCTATCCAGTTCTCCCATCATTCTCTGGGCCATCGGTGATGTTTGTTTTGGGAGCTTCACATGCTCCGCTGTGCCACAGTGACCGAAAAGGCACTGCCCTGTTAGGACTCTTTCCTTCGCCTCACAGTAGCAAGCAGAGGTCTCCAGCGTCTGTGTTGTCCGAATGGGACCCTAGCAGAACAAAGCACATGTCCTATGCTTTCCTAAAGCCTCTTCCATGGCAAAAGCTGTACTTTTTTTTTTTTTTAATTTTAAATCCAGCTCTGTATGAAACACAAAACTAATCTTGAGCAAACGTAAAAGCAGGGAACAGTTGACTGAGATGCTTCTAACTGGGGACATAAATAAAGACAACACCCTGCGAAGGGCAGTTCATCCAATTAGCAGTTCCCAAGAGGTGAGGGTGGAACTGTACCTGTAGCAGAGTTCCAGCAGAGACGATCATTCTGTGGCGCCAGGCTTTGGCTTCTTCTGTAGTGGAAACGACATCAGACATCATTCTGCTCCATCAATGAAAGATCACTCCGTAAATATGTATATAAATTCGAAGTCTGCATGGTGGGATTCTTATTTTCATGGGAAAACTGGATTTCCTGAGCCTACAGCAATCAGCCTTGAAGAACCCCCTTTACTCCAGGGTGTCCTTCTCTGGTAACGGAAGCTGGAGCCTCTGCTGTGACATCATAGCGATGGACTGTAATCCCCACATTGCAATAAATCCACTCCTCCCCTTAGTTGCTCGCCTGTCATGGTGTTTGTCACAGCAGTGCAAAGGAAACTCAAAGAATGTGTGTTAAATACACAGAGGTGAACTATATTAAAAAATCCTTCACAGGGTATTCTGTTGATTAGAGAACCAAATGCTTGCCAGTCTTTAGTCTTCTTTGGTCTGCCTCAGCAGTACCACACCCGTGCATAAACCCTGCAGGGCCCCAAATCTCCAGAAGGGAGTCAGTGTCTGTCCCTTATCCCTCATTCATCACGCTCTCATTTAAAGCAAGAGTGCGTGCTCAGGGTGGTGTGAACAGGAAGTGTATCTGTGCTTTATATAGCGGACTTTTCATTGTTGAAAAAGAATTGGGATGTAACAGTAGAGTTACAGAAGTAAAACAGTACTGAAGTGGAGTGTCATTAAGCTATGCTACAACAAGGAGCCTGAAGGCAAAAATTCAGAACAAACTTCCAAAGTACCAGGAACCTTTCATTTTATAGGTTGGGTTATATAGGGAAACTAACTCAGATTTTTAGCTAAATGCAAGACAAAACTATAGAAGAAAACACAAGAGTAAATGTTTTAAATGTTTGCCATTCTGCATAAGGCAAACATACTTGAAATACAAAAACTAAAAGAAAAATTTGACTTCATTAAAAAAAAATTGATAAATTGAACTTCATCAGATTAAGAGGTCCTGCTATTTGGAAGGCACTGAGAGTTAAAAGAGGCAGAGAAGAGGAGAGTTTGGAGAGATTGACCCAGGAATGCAAACTTCAGTTCAATAAAATATGAGTTTAAGAGATCTAATAATATTTGACAGTGTATTACATTCTTTTATTTTTAGAAGCTGGTTTGCTAATTATCTATCTATCTATCTATCTATCTATCTATCTATCTATCTATCACCTCCCGTGTGTGTGTGTGTGTGTGTGTGTGTGTGTGTGTGTATGTGTTTGTATACATCTATGTGTGCAAGTGTGTACCCTGGTATGTACATTGAGAACAGAGGACAGTCAAGTCTTTCCTGTCACTCCCCATCACTCTCTGATTATTCTTGAGTCTCTCCATGAAGCCAGAGCTAGAAATGTTTGGTTAATGGCAGTCAGCAGTCCCCAGTGATATTTCTCTCTCTGCCTCCACAGCCTAGATTTGCAGGTGTACAAGATGGTGGGTGCTGGGATCTAAACCCAGTTCCTGTGGTTATGAAGTAAGCACTCCAAATCATTGAGACATCTGTCCAGCCCCAAGATATTATATTCCTGAAAACTGTCAAAGAAGTTGATTCTTCATGCCTTTAACTTTAAAGATAATACAGATGTGAGATGTTACACATGTTAAATTAGCTTGATTTAATCATTCCACATTGAACACATGTTTCAAAATAAAATATCATATATGACAAATATACCATTTTTATTATTGCATCTAATTCAAATTATAAGTGAATAAGACAAGTTACAGATGTAAAGGAAATATTTGCAAATTTCAGATCTGATATGACTTACACTCATATTTTTTTTTAAATTCTCAAAATTCAATAATAACAACAACCTAATTCAAAACATAGGCAAAACATCTGCTGTGGTTTGAATCTGAAATGTTGCCCACGGGCTCTCGGTTAATGTTTATTTCCCAGCTGGTGGGGTTATATGCAGAGGCTAGGGAGGCTTTGGGAGATGGGGCTAACCCAGCCCTTTCTGCTACACTGCCTCAACTTTCTGATTCCTCAGATGTGAACATCTTTCATGGCACACTTCCACCACCACACTCCCATCGTGCCTTTCCCACCACAGTGGACCAAAATGTATGAAACTGTGAGCCAAAGTAAACTTTTTTTCCATTGAGATTGTTTTCCTGACAGTTGTTTTGATCAAACTAAAGTGTGTGTGTTGGGGGTGAAACCCTTCTATAATAATGAAACAGGAACCTGATTAAAAATACAAGGATGGCAAATTGACGTGCCAAAGAATTCAGCATCAGTAGTCATTGGAAAAAGCAAATTGAAGCACGAACCACTTTGAGAACTCACTGTTCACCTACATGGAAGAAAAAATCACGGAAGAGCAATGAAGACCCCCATGTGCTAGTGAGCATGTCCAACCCCAGGAACTTCTATCACCTAGGATGGGAATGTGAGGCACTTTGGCTACTTTGGGAAAGAGTTTGGTCACTTCTTAGAAAGATAAACATATGCTTGTTATACCGCCCAACAGTCATGGTCCTAAGTATTACCCTAGTGGAATAAACTTTATTCTCATCCAAAATCATGTTCACAGCTGTTTATAGCAGCGTCGTTCATAATCACCCCAAACTGGAAGCAACCCAAATGTTCTTCAGTGGAGTAGTGGATAAACAGATATGTCCATATAATAGAATTCTGCATAATAACAAGGAACAAAATAACTACAAATATACACAACATAAGCAAACTTTAGACACCATGGAGCAAATGAAAACAGGCACTTACAAAGGTCTGCATATATGACAGTCTTTAAAAGGCAACGCTACAGAGATGGAGAGGCAGGGACCTCCAAAGAGTAGGATTGGGCATGGGCTATCTGCAAAGGGGCTGCACAGGGCAACCTTTTATTCAGGTAAAACTGGGCTAACAGTTACACAACATACAGCTTATCAAACTACACAGTGTGGAACTGTACATGTTACTAACATAAATTACACATCAACTGCAGTATAAAAATGAAGACGATTACATTCATCATGGAGCGAAATCTTGAGAGTGCATGTTTTCATTTCTCCCATCTTCTGTGAAGTCCTACACCCTGAAGCAAGGGGAAGATTCAGTGTTGTAGCAACAAGAAGCTTCCCCAGTACCTGGCAGCTCTTTGTAAACCACATAGTTCTGGACAGTATTACGAGACCTTAGTTAATTATTGACCTTCTCTCATCAGTGCATCCTGGAACGAGGATCAGGCTGTCCAACGATCACCAAGCTGTTGCAGGCACCTCGGCAGTGTCTAGTCCCTCTGCCTTGGAGCCGCGCTGAAATCTAGGTTGCTGAGTGAGTGCTTGGTTTCTTGGTCAACAGTGGTCTAGTGCCCACATAGGCAGATGCTACCAGAGAGGCAACTTTTGAAATATCCCCTTTAAGGCAACCCCAATGCTAAGAAATTGATTAATTTGGTAACATTGATAATCCCTGATAGCTACGGAACATTGGTATCTTTATTTTACATACTTTATTTTACTTAATCTTCATGGGTATTCTTCAAGGTGGCTGAAATTAGAATTAGTTAGCATAGAGCAGAGTTAATATTTGAGGTTCAGCTCCAAATACAGTTCTCATATACAAGGAAAGGTAAAAAAAAAAAAAAGCCAATTTGTTTTGTTTTGTTTGTTTTAAAAATTCTTTTAAGGCATTCTTGGGGGTGCCTGAAACTAATGGAGAAACTCTAATGGTTCCCCGCCTTTGTTATTAATGTTGTATATATGCATATGTATACGTCAGTTAGTATGACTGACTCGTTCGCCTTCTCTCTGCTACTGTTCACCCCCACACTGTGTACCAGGCAAATGGCTCACCTGTCTGTGTCACTAACACTTGCATAATAACTTAGAATCACGCAACCCCTATTTTATCAAGCAACAATACTATTACATATAATTTCACTGTGATTAAAGCAAGGAAGTAAGCTTTAGGGGAGAACTCGAGAACACCGGTGGTGTATATAGCAGGTAGTTCAACGGAAAGTGGTACAAAGTGTTTACTTTTTAAAGCTTATATTTTTGGGGCATCCTGAATAAGATGATGCTATCAAGCCATGGTATAGAAGGCTGGATTGAGGCAAGGAGTGGTGGGACAGTGGGACAGGGCAGGACTTGCATTCTCTGGAAGCAACATGGCAGCAGTGTCTTAACGAGCAGTGGCACTGCAATGCTGTGTCATAGTGAGGGACAGAGGCTTTCTAAGCCTGAGCCACTCATAGCTCTCTCTCTTTGAGGTACTTTTCTTAGTTTCTAGCACAGACATTGAGTGCCCCTTGGAGGATATCCCAGCAGGGTTGATGGGCATCCATGATTACTGAGGATGTGATTCCTCACAAGTCTCTAGGGGACAAGGAACAGTTGCAAAAGGAAAACCAGCTTCTTTTTTCTACTACTCCCCACTCCCATCTTTAAAGTTTGCAACCATCACCACAGAAACAAACGTGTTCTGCGTGTGTGTGTGTGTGTGTGTGTGTGTGACTGTTTTTCAAACTGCTCTATCATGATGCAGAGTGGCAAGGCCTGCAGCGGGTACTGCCTCTTCCAGGTACGGCTTCAATGATTTTTATCTCAGCTTGGAACACAAAGTGTGTTCCGATACTAATACTGATAAAAGCATAAAGGCTGGCGCCATCTGCCATGGCAACTATCAAGATGGCAGATGCTTTTCATCGGCTTTATCTGAACTTTGCATTAATGGGAATTCAGAGACTGTGGGTATGTTTTCAAAAGGGGGGGGGGTTGAAATGATAGCACTCCCCTGAATAGAAACAATTCATCAAATACCAAGATATTTGTGTTCCCTTTTTTCTCTTGTAAGAAAAAGAAGGCGGGAGAGGGGGCCTTCCCTCTGTTCTGGTAACTGTTTCCTCTATGTGTGCCTCTCAGATGCCCTGTGGCTTTTTCCAGACCCTCCCTTGGAGCTGGCCCTTGGGAGTTCTATTTAGAGGGGCTCTAACTTCCCAGCGGTCCTGATGTTGCTACAGCAGATGGGATTTAAATACGCTGTCTCCGAGGACAGAGCAATCAACAAAATAACAAGTGAGTGTTCAGAGCCTGCTGCAGGTAACAACAGAGACATTCTTCAAAGAGTAAAGAGAAGAAAGGAGGAGAAGGACAAAGGAGAAGGAAATGACAAACCAAGACCTCCGTCTGGACTGAGGATGTGTGCGTCTTAAGTTTTCAGGTTATAGCAGATAGCTCCTGCCGTTCACTAGCCACTGCTTGACAGGGACATCCCTTACGTGCCCAAAGGATGCTGTGTACGAGTGTACGTGTGTGTCTGTGTGTCTGTATGTGTGTATTCATGTATGTAGACCTGTGTGTGGAGGCCAGAGAAAAATCTTAGGTGTTATCCTCAGGAATGCCTTTGGTCTTCTTACACACACACACACACACACACACACACACACACACGTACACACACACACACAGCATTTCTGATTGGCCTGGAGCTCATCAATTCAGCTCCAGGGATCCTGCAGTGTCTGTCACTAGCATTGTGTTACAAGCATCTGCTAACATGGCTGATGCTGACCCTGGAAATATACATATATATATGTATATATTTACACACATATATACATACATATATACTCTATATTATTATAAACCTATATATTATTATCCATCCAATAAATTTTGTCATTTTAGATATAGAAAATATATTTTTACATTATTCATATATTTCTGTTTTTGTTTTTATGGGTCTATACATAGAGACATAGAAATGCATGTGTAAATACATAAATACATACATACATACATTTATATTGTATATTTCTATACATATTAAATTGGATATGTATGTATATATGTATTTGTACATATGTATATCACATGCAACACAAAAAATAAAATGAAGGAATATGAACATTAGTTAAAAAAAAAGATGCACACAAAAATTTAAAGTAGAAAAATCTTTGCAACTGTGTAAATGAGTGGCAGAAACTGGAGGAGCCCTCTGAAAGCATCCTGCTCCTTGCTTTCCTTTTCAAGGAAAAGAGGGAAAACTCAGAACCAGAGAAGATGAACAAAAGTATGTCTGTCATAAAGCCACTGCCCTCCAGCCCAGCTGGGACAGAAGACGCTGTGGAGGAGTACCAGTCTGCCCTGGCCAGGCAACTGGTGCAGTCGAGCCCTCCCCACAGAGTTCCAGAGAACACTTCCCTTCTGGTTATGACCATGCTTATGATGGGTGTCATACAGCATGATTTCCAGGATATTTTTTCTGTAGTTTTTTTTTCATACAAAATTTCAGTCTCTCATAAATTTTCAATGTTTCTCCCCCACAAGGAAGTAAAGAAGGGAGGGGGAGAGGAGAAGGGAAGGAAAGGAGATATATGCGTGCGTGCGTGCGTGTGTGTGTGTGTGTGTGTGTGTGTGTGTGTGTGTGTGTATGGAAGGAAAAAAGGCAACATCATCTAAAAGAAAATGTTATATACCAGGTTAACTTTCAGGTTATTATAAAAATAAAACCAAGTTGACTTTCAGTTTTCTGAACTTTTAAAGCAAATGTAAAAAACAAAACAAAAAACAAACAAAAAAACAACCCAGAAACAAATAAGCAAACAATAACACAAATCTCTAGGAACAACTTGTTAATTCTTATCTCATTAGGATGAGCTGAGAAAGAAAGTAGATTGAAGGCCTGGTTCAGTGGTCCGTGATTTTGCCTGACGTCTGCAGAACTCTGAGGTCATTGTCCAACACTGATGAAGAGAAGAAAAGGAAAGAGGGCAACAGATGTAAAGAGGGGATGGGAAAGACAGTGGTTAGGAACACCAGGAACACAGGCTGGTGCCGCCTGTGGCTGAGGCCTGCTCTCTCCTGTTTGGGATTGCTTTAAAAACCAGGTTGAGTTTCAGTTTTTGGGACTTTTAAAGTAAAATGTAAAAACAAACAAACAACAGAAAAACAACCAAACAACAACAACCTCTCTCTCTCTCTCTCTCTCTCTCTCTCTCTCTCTCTCTCTCTCTCTCAATACATGGCTCAATGAAGGACTGCTAGTTTTATTTTTACAATGTAGAGACATCATGTGACAGTCACAGCGATAGCCAGTGCTGCTCACAAATATTTTTCTAAACTTCAGGCATTTTAACCCACTAGAATTAGGAAGACACAGTGGTAGAATTGAGGACAGACGTTTTAACTTGAAGACCTTTGGTTTTAGGAAGCATTGGGCTATTCTTTTGTTTCTTGTCACCCCACGGTCAGTGAGAGCCATGCCATGGCTTCCCATCCACACCCAGCACTGGAAAGCATTCTTCCCAGTGCTAACAGCACTCTGTGGTCTGAACCTCTCTGTTCTTTCTAAAGTGAGGCTCCAGCTGCTTCCCACCTGAGGAACTGCCGCACTGACGCTTTGCCCAGGGAACCCACAGCTCATACTCTGCGATGCTATACAAAAGAGAGCCTGGAAAAGGAAAAAAAAATATTTATATTTCAACAATAAGAATGTCTCTGAAATTTTTACATAAACTCTTTTTTTATATATCAAATCAGACTTTAAATGCACAATGGGAATATTTTATTCAAATCAATAAAATTTTTATTCAAAACTTTTATTCAATTTTTCATTCAAATAAATCTCACAGGAATCTTTTCTTTTAGGAGAGGAGGAGGAGAATTGTATTCTTGAAGTAAATAATTACTTGGTAGCATAGCTTTTATGTACATCTTGATTTATATACCAGAGTTACTTAAACAAAGTCTGTATATGTCGTAAGAAATAAGGGTCTAATTATGTTGCCTATGGACAGTTATCTCCACCATAAATCTCAAAATGTAAGAATTCCAAAGTATTGAGTAAAGCAGCAACAGTAATTAAAGTAGCAACTATTCTACACCAGTGTTGTTTGTACTTCATAGTATCATCTCACTTAATCCTCAGAAGTCTTCTGTAAGAGGAATTTCACTATTCTCATTTCACAGATTTCAGAATTCAGTCAGGGAGAAATCAAGAGGCATGAAGGAAGAGATGGAGTTGAAGCAAGGAACATGTATGTATGTCTCTGGAGAAATTTTCCATCTTAGTCAACGTTTTGTTGTTGTGAAGAGACGCCATAACCACATAAGGGAAGGGTTTAATTATAAGGAAATCAATTAATTGGGGCTAGCTTACAGGTTCCGAGGTTCAGTCCATTGTCATCATGGCAGGAAGCATGGCAGCGCACAGGCAGACACAGTGCTGGAGAAGGAGCTGAGCATCCTGTACCCAGATCCGCAGGCAGCAGGAAGAGACTGACACCGGACTTGGCTTGAGCTCATGAAACCTCAAAGCCCACCCCAGAAACATGCTTCCTCTAATAAAGTCATACCTACTCTAACAAGGCCACAGTCCTCATTCCTCTCCAGAAGTGCCACTCCCTTATGACCAGGCATTCAAATCTATGATTTTTATGGGGGCCATTCTTACTTGCCACCACATTCCCCTAAGCCATGATTTCCCAAAGCCATCGCCTCATGGATTCCCAGCCTCAAAGAGCAGTAGCAACAGCTGCATGACCACAAGTCATTCTCCTGGAGTGAGGCACGTGCTGAACCTGACCAGTGGTTCCTAAACTCTGGCGCACAGAGCTCATGCAGGGTGCTTGCTAAAATGAAGCTGTCTAGGTCCCACTACTAGGATGATGGACTTGTTCTGGTCTAAATTAGTGAGGAAAGGGCATGGGGCATTTTGTAAAGGGGTGAAGACTCCTCATACTTATTCTCAGGCCCCTCCTTTGCCCTCTGATTGTGAGTAACACTGTGGGGTGGTAGAATCCCTTTCAACCTAGCCTATCCATTTGAACAAATCTCCCTTTCCGCAGGTTATTCGGATGCAGATACAGATGTTCTTCTGACGTCACTTAGAAATACCCTGAATCTGATGATATCTTCATTTTTTTTTCCAACTCGTACTCTTTGAATTTATCCTCATATGTAATGTCTTAATCTTATATTCTCTGTAATTATCATAATAATGGGGTTTGCTATGTATACTATAAATACAGTGCTTTTGTATATGCTAACAAAGAATAGGAAGATAAAACTAGCTCTCCTGTCTGCCTCTCATTCATCCATTCCCCCCTCGCCACCTAGGTGCTACTCAACCACCAATACTTGCCAGTTAGTGAGCTAAGTGCTGAAGAATCAGAAGGAAACAGAGCAGATTTCATATCTGCTGGCATGGCAGCTGAATGTCTAAAGAGAAAGACCTGCATTTGGGTAAGTTGCGAGACTGGTAAAGATTTAAAGAGAAAACAGTGTCTCCAGGGGGAACCCATAAGAGGAAGCAGTATCTGTATTGGGTTAAGTTCAGAAATGCCAAACCAACAAAGAAGTCAACAAAACTCAACATGTGAACCCTCGTCTCTCATCTGTGCTGCGTATTCAACATGAGACCGATATCACTTGGTCAGACTCAGAGTAAAGGAACCGGTCCTACACAATGCCACTTAACACCTCCATGAACAAAGGACGGGAGAGTCAGACACACACGAGTCATCTCTGGTCCCAGGTTCACCTTGTGCCATCTCTAGTCTTTATTTATTGGCAGTTGTAGTCACATGCCTCTGCTTGATTGTGAGATAAACACTTGGAGCACTTGGCAAATATTCTTACTGTGACTCTCTGCTTCAGTGATGTACAGCGGGATCAGGGATGGCGCTCCTGAAGAAGTGAAGTTTGAACTAGGCTTTAAAGGTCAAGTAAAAGGGATAAATAATAGAAGGAATGAGACGGGATGTCAGAGGATGAATGTTCCACAGAAATAAAAGAGAAGACAGCAAGTTTAAAGAACTGGGCTCACAGAAGACAGATAGCCAGTAGAAAGTGGAGCAAGGGCTCCCAGGGGGATGGGACACTATCTATCAGAAGGTGTTTATCTGAAACTCACTTGTTTTAGTAATAACTTTGGACGAACAAGTTACATATCTCATTTTATGGTGACCTTAGTTAATGTACCTATAAATGGTATGTAGTTTTAAAGATGGAGTAAAGGGAAGTCGTTTATGAGATGTTCCAAGAAGTAAACATGTGTCCTGACTAAAAATTTCCTAATGAGATCAACAAGTTCTAATAAGTTCATAACTAATCCCCAAAGCAGTGGTCTCTTTATCATGGCTGCTGCCTGAATTCACTGGAAAGCCCTTTAAAGCTTTAATGCTCCATGAGCATAGACTTGCTGGGCCAGGGACCCGGTCACTCATCAGTTGGTTTTAATGTCCCCTCAGTTCCACTGTGAAAACAAATCTGGGTGCCATGAAAGCAAGTCTGGGGCCAGTCTTCTTGGGCCTGAAGTGGGATGGTGTGCACAGGGCTACATTCTGAGGCATTTGGAGCTATTGACTCTTAAGCCACTTATGTGTGAGAAGAATGATCTGATGTGTGCCCAGGCAGGTGCGATGGATGGCATACTGTTGGTCTGCTGAGAGGACGGAAAACTTGACAGCTTTGTGTGGTGAGAGGAATGACTATTACCTGTGCTGTCCAGCATGGTCAGCCTCAACCACACACAGCAACTGAGCCCTTGAATATGACAGGTAGGACTGAGGAGTTTTCTAATTTGATTTTAATTAATTTCAGTCCACATGGAAGTAGAAGTGTCTAGCAGCCGGTGTGTTAGACCACCAAAGATAGAGAGGACCAAGCTACGGCAACTTGTCCTGGCGACTCCAGTCACCACATATGAACACCTCCAGTGCTAGAGATACCATGTATAGATACCACACGTGAGGTTTCTCATCGTTCTACACAATATTCCTTCTTTCAGTCAGGACATGGATAGGGGTGGGTTTTGGATGGTCTGGTCCTAATATCAGCCAGTGGTTTCTGCTCACTTGACAGTCATGTAATTGAGCTACTTCAGAAGCTCTGAAGCTGTAATTCCACACGTCTAATGGAGCCAAGTGGGCAGAAGAGCGCATAGAGCTTGTTGTCTGTATACTGACCCATAGAGATAGTGTTCCATTCCAGAGTCCCCATAACAGTCTCCTTGAAGTGCATTGAGCCCTGGCTAGCTGATCTCTTACTATCTCTTCTTCTAGACTGGTGTTTCTTCATGTGTCTATACGACTTCACATCTAGAATACAAATGGATAGTAGTCAGAGACCCTGAGATGGAAGTGGCAGGCAGAGGATCAGAGACTTGAGATTTAAGGCTGGATAAAAGTTTGAGGCTTAGTAAGCAAGGGCCTTTCAAAGGCCATATAGCCTCCTCTTCATAAAATGGGACTATCTCCTCCTTACCATCTCCCCTGAAGAGCAGATAATCTCAGGTCCAAAGGTAGAGTCCCAAATACTCCCACCAGCTTCTTTTCTGTTAATACCACCACCACCACCACCACCACCACCACCACCACCACCACCACCACCACCAAACACCTTGCATTTCAGCCAATAAAAATCAGAGTGGTGGACATGTCCTACAAAAATCCAAATCGCCATACTAATATCATTGTAACTACTTACCTAAAATACCACACACACAACACACACACACTCCAAAGTGAAATAAGAAGCAATTTCAGAATATTTATAACTTGGATGTCTCAAGTTCTGCCAGCTTGTAACTATCATATAAATATCTTGCATCCGATAGAAATTATTTTTAGTTACTAATAACAGAAACTTAATATAACATATCTTTCAATAAGAAGATTTTTTTTGCTCATGAAATGAAATGCAAAGGTACAGAGTCCTGGGCTGTGTACAGAGGCCACTGGCACATTATGAATTGATTTAATGACTAAATAATCTTTCAAAGAAATTTTGGATTTTCTATTTTAGAATAGGAAAAAAACACAAATTTTTAGTCACTAATTTTTTTCTAATTTCTAAAATGTCATAAGATCTTGTCTTATGCCTGGTAAGTTGTAATAGGAGATAGTTGCTTTCTAAACACAACTCTGACAAACAGAGCCTAGAGCTAACAAAGACTCGAGCAAGTGCATACTATTGACAGTATGACCAGCACCCACCCACTTTGTTATATACAGTCCAGCATCGTGGTGTGGTTGGTCTGTAGAAACTCTACAGTGATAGAGTGATCTACAGAGTTCTAGAAGTGAAAATAAGGGTCATGATATGTATAGCAAAATGCCCTTCTGAGTGGTTAGAGCTACCTTCACTCTCAACAGTGGGGAATAACAGCTCCTCTTGCCTCAAAAATGGCAGACTTGAGAATATTCTACTTTAATTTTCTCCCAAAGGTGCAGGGGTTGGGGAAGGACGCATAAACGACACTGAGATGGTATTTTACTTGCATCCTTCGAGTTGAGACTGGGCAGCCAGGAGACGCAGTTCAGCAAGTGTGATTACATTATTCTGGAAGTTGTTGGAGGAGCAGCAGCTCCATCTGGGAGGCTGTAAACATGGCCCCATAAAATAGTCATTGCCAGGAACACAGGAAACCTGTTAAAATTATAATAAAAAAGATTTATCAGAGGACAGTCTAAAAGGTAAAGAGTGGGGACTCAAATATATGTTCTTAAAATCTAGGCCTAGATCATTTTGCTGTAACCATCCCTCTCCGGGACATACACATGCACGTACACACAATTTCTAAGAGTTATTGGATAAAACATTAAGACATTCCTGCCCAGTTATTTTTAGTAGTTTTAGATTTGCTACAAAGAGCAACAGCTTACTAATCAAGTTATTACAAATCATTTGAGTTCCTTTGGTTTTTTTTTTTTTAAAAACCAACTGGTGATTGAGCTGACAGCAGTCGATAAAATTATTTCATGTTCCCAGTTGCATTGGGACTTCTGACATGAATATGCACACCTACATTGATACAGCTATTTCCAACACAGAGATGGGTTTTTAAACAATGCTTAAAGGTAAACATGATTCATAAGTATGTCTGAGAGACATAGAGGAATATGACAGTTATCTGAGCCCAAGTAATGCCACTGAAGTGAAACTGAACTTTCAAAATTTAGAGAAATGGAGAAAGGAGATTGGAAGGATGTTTGGGCAAGTATTTCAAAGGGGCTTTTGGGATTTGGTGAGAAAGAGGTAAACATGTGAGGAGAGCCATGCCAGAGTGAGCCAGTGGCCAGAAGGCAGAGAAATGGCCTTAGACCACTCCAATCAATAACCCAGCTCA
Source organism: Arvicanthis niloticus (assembly GCF_011762505.2). Lineage (NCBI taxonomy): Eukaryota > Metazoa > Chordata > Mammalia > Rodentia > Muridae > Arvicanthis > Arvicanthis niloticus. Next base: position 59,560,758 of record NC_047674.1, on the reverse strand, counting down.
AGGTGCTGGAGGTGTTCAAAGGCAGCACAGAAGAATTTGCTGGAGCCATGAAGTCACGGGAGTAGATGTCACTGAATCCATTGTCAGACAAGAGAAGTCATGTTGGCATCCATGTGCATGGTCACTTAGAATGGCTGGAGATAGTGCATTGGAAGGGGGTGGGGTGGGGGTGGTGAAGACGATTTTGGAAAACTAGGAAGCAAATCAGAAACCTGGAGCAACAGACAGAGGGAAGAGCTGGGGGATAAGAACATAAGGACGGACAGTCACGGGAGGGAGGCACAGGAGGAGAGTGAAGGACAGGCATGGGAAAGGTGTTTGGCAACAGACTTGGAGGCTTCTTAGGATCTGGTAGAACCAGGGGTGTTCACTTCTGGAAATGGTAAACTACACGGTGGCCACCTTCTCTGAGCATGGCTCTTGCTTCCTTGACTCCAAAGCACAACAGCAATTTGCCTCTTCTGTCTTCTCATGGGTTCATTGGTGCCCTCTCATGTCTGAATCTCCTAACCATTCCTTGAGTCTATTTATATCTTCAGTAGGCTTGATTTATCAGTACAAGCAATTGCCTTTGCCAATGACCATTGTGACTAAGGACAGATGAAAGAATATGAAGATGACCCCAGATTGTTCGGGGCTTAATTGATCATCAGATAATACAGAAGGTGGAGGAAATGGGGAGATTCCAGCACTGAAGAATCTGAAATGGAAATGTGGGTGCCCAGACAAAAATGCTGGTCAAGAGTGATTACTGCCTTATGATCAAGAGGCTGGAGGCAGGAGCATTCCTATAAGATAGATCATGTTAATATGAAAAGAGTATTATTGAAATCAAGAAGGTACAGCAGAGGGCAACCAGAATGATGCAGAGACTCAAGGACCTTAATTATTTACAAAGGCTGGAAACACGGTTGCTCTCCTTCCCCTTTTGGAGAGAGAAGGGGAGGGGAGGCAGTATAAAAGAAACCTATCTGGAATGTCCTCAGTGGGTAGAGGTAGATATATAGAAGGCAAATATCAAAGGGAAAGGGAAAAAAACCAAAAGGTCATGTAATTAAGCCCAGAGAGAACTCTAGCATGAAATAAATTTTAGGAAGATTTCAATGCAAATATAGAAATAAATTTACAGTGCAAACTATGTCACAGGCTCAGATCGCTAATGTGTGAGTAGAGGACGTATGTGTGTGGGTCTTTAGACAAATGCTCTATGTTTTAAGGAGATGAGCATTACAGAGGAAGCAATCATATGGAGTCACGACTGCAGGCTCTCTTAGACTTACAGTGTTTCCTTCTCTAAACCGTCCTGTTCCCTGAGCCCCTGAGTATCGTCTCCCACACTTCCAGTGCCCATTGGCAGTACTGAGTGGGCATCCAAAAGTGCCAGGCTTTGAGGATATATTCTCTCGTTGGTCATCACGAAGACCTATAAAGTAGGTGGCATGACCCCTATCATACGGACACATAGGGATTGTAAATCAAATCCACCTCCCTGTAGTTTTCACTTGTATCTCTATGCAAGCATGCACACCTGTGAGTGTGCTTAGAGGCTGGATGAGGGTCCTCTCTCACTGCCTGTCTTTTCCCTTGAGGCAGGGTTTCCCCATGACTATGGAGCTGTGTTGTTTCAGCTATGTTGACCACCGGCAAGCCCCTCCATCCTCATCTTCATCTCCTTTTAGTGCTGGGTTTACAGGTGTGTGTGGGACACCTGACTTTCTACAAGGGAGCTGGGATCCAAACTCTGGTTCATTTGCTTGTTTGAGTACTGAACTGTCTCTCCAGCCCCATGGTGTTTTTAATTTTATATATGACCATTTCTTTGCACAAACAACAAATATTCAGCAAATGCTTACCATAAACTTTGCAATCTGTTCTGAAATATGATTGAAATAAAACAAATGTGTTCTAGACCAGCCTGGGCTATATACATTGAGACCCTGATTTAAAACAAAGCACAGCGAAATAATACATTCAAATATATGGCCTGGTACCTGTTCCCAAGAAGTGAATAAGAAGCTTTGTTGTTGTTGTTCTTTGTTCACAGCTGTGACTAGTACTGAGCAGTACGCCAGGCATTGAATAAATATTCAAGTCAAACGCCACAATGAAGGGAGGGGGCTACAAAGGAGTGCCAGGTTTCGAGGATATATTCTCTCATTGGTCATCATAAAGACCTATGTAGCATGACCCCTATCATATATACACAATTTTTCAATGTAATTTTATTTTGTGTATCTTATTTAGGCACACAAGCCCCAGTGCACATGTGCAGGTCAGTAGACAACTCTTGAGGGTTTGGTTCTTTACTGCTACCTTATGGGAGCCAGGGACAGGCCCGCAGACCTGTACAAAGCCCCTCCACTTGCTAAGCCACCTCACTAGCCCTGAGTACATCAGTAAAGATGCACGTTCTACAGACAGTAAAGACAAGACACCAGCCCAGACATGTGGGTTTTTTCCTATTGTGTCACATTATCTCCCGTGCACAAAAACTCGTGTACGAGGGGGCAGTATAAAATGTGTAATATGTGAAGCTCAGGGAAAAGCCAGGCTCTATGCTAGAGAGGGTCAAGACAGTTGAAGGCTAAAATGGTCTGGAACTTCACGAGATGGGCCCATGAGCGGGTCTTTAAGGAACCACTGGGAAAGTGTACTAGAGCCAGTTGTGTTACTGGAACCGACGGTGGTGCCCAGAGCTGGCTGGAGTTTATGAGGACCAGTTGTGTGGGAAATGAGTGTGTATCTGGTGCGTGTGTGTTGGGGAGACCCCTTCTAGATTTTGGAAGGAAAGTTGGTTTAACTCACAATTAATTGGGGGCAGAATTTGACAGTCCTCCTCCTCCCTACTTCTACCTAAGACTCCAGCCACCCCATCCCCCCCCCCCCCCCCGTGTTCTATAGAACTAAAGCTGACCTATTTGAGGTAGTCACTGACCTCTCGTGGCTCGGGCATCCTGGAAGGAGGGCTTCCCATGAAGATATTCTGTAATTAGAACATGCATACCGCATCTGAAAGATTGATCATGAGAAAAATGTAAAATATCTCATCATTATTTTTGTATTACTTGATAATATTTTAGGTGTAGTAGGTTGATCACATTATATTAACATTAGTCTCACCTGTTGTTCCTCTAAATATTTTCAAATGTGACTCCTAGAAAATTTTAAGTTATGCTTATGCCTCATGCTATGGTCATATTAGTTAGGTAATGGTCCAGTGACTTAAATAGTAATGTTTTTCTTTTAAACTATGGAGGTCAGAAGTCTAAGATTAGAATTGATATTTTCTAAATCTAGGAGATAGCCACCTTCCTTCCCTATATCTTCACATTTGTGTGTGTCTGTGTGTGTGTGTGTGTGTGTGTCTGTGTGTGTGTGTGTGTCTGTGTGTGTGTGTATGTGTGCCTCTGTGTGTGTGTGTGTGTGTGTGTGTGTGTGTGTGTGTGACTGTGTGTGCCTGTGTGTGATGTTCAGAGGGCAAGACACCAAACACTCACTTGGATGTCAGAGGATGATCACGAGTTTCACTCTCCACTTGGTTTGAGGCAGGGTCTTCTTGTTAGTCCCCAGATCCTGTGCCACTGAGCTTCCAGGAGTGCTCTGCCTCCCATCTTCTCAGAGGAGCACCAGGAAGGACACCACCATGTCTGTATTTCATGTCATGACCACACTTTACCACTTACCATTTTGCAGGGGAGAGAACAGGCTTGGCAATTTCATGATTGGGGAGCTAAAACATCAGACATCTCTGCCCTTTCAGGCCTCCTGCAAGCGTCATTACTACCATGATGTATATACATACGTGCCTTACATGTGTGCACTGAATTCTCAAATAATCAGTTTTATGCTGGAGTCTATCCCAAGTGTTTCCCCTTCTAAATTATGGTGTACATCCACCCTAAATACTATGTGTAAGTAAAAAAATAACATCAGGAAATTTTCCAGAAAACATGTGCCAAAGAAAAAAATAAAGATACTGACAAGGTGTGTTTTAGTTGAACTATGACCTAAATTGGAAGAATTTTCTGAGTATCCCAGGTCCAATTTCTGGTGTGTCTTGATCAGAACAGATTTCAAGATGGAGGTTTGATTGATGTGTCGAAGAGTGAGGAAGGACAACTTGACTTTCTCCTTGATCTACCAGCATGAAAATAATGAAGAAGGGAAAAACTTTTCACTTTGAGATGAATAAAATGCTTTAGTCAGGAGAGTGAGACATGACTCAACAGTTAAGGGTGCTAGGTTCAATTCCCAGCACCCAGATGGCAGCTCAAAGCTGTCTGTAACTCTAGTCTCTAGGCATCTCATACTCCCTTTTGGCCTCCATGAGCAACACACACATACACACACACACAGACACACATAGACACACACACACTCACACAGACACACATAGACACACACACACACACACACACACACACACACACACACACACACACACACACACACACGGTGCTCAGGCACATATACTGGCAAAAATCCACATACAAAAAATAAGATTGAAAATGTTTTGGGCAGTAAACTCTCATTGTTAGTTTTTCGTGCACAATTCTTTCTCAATATGAATCATTCATTCACATGTCTCCCCCTGGCCCAAGGGAGAATACTGAAAACGTGTGGAAGCAACAAAGAAAGCTAACTTTATAACTTTTTCTGTGGTGTTATTTAATGCTGTCGTTTTCACATTTTTTGATTTACATATGACATGGGGAGGTTTATTAAACCCAACTTTCAGATAAACCCTAACTGTAAAAATGCACAAAGCATATCTCTTTTCCCTTCGGCTAAGTAGTAACTTGCTTTGCAGAGAGACAAGCTTTAGGAAATGTTCAAGAAAAAGGAGTCACGTGTTCCATTACTATTTGGACACTTGGTCCTCAGCAAGTGTTGATACTTTAGGAGGCCAGAGAGCCTTTGGGGATATAATCATGGTTCTTCAAGATAAGTCACTGGGAGCAGACTTCAAGGGACTTTTCCTTTCTGTGTGCAGTGATCACGTGACCAGCCCACAGCTCTGAATGGCACCTACAGATCTAGCCCAGTCCTCATGTCTTTCCCATCCTTAACTGCAAACTGAAATAATTCCTTTCTATCAAAACTTGTTTCTGTCAAGTATTTTGTCAAAGCATCAAAAAATTAATAATAACAAATACAATTATGTCAATCTCCACACAAGCATTTGTAAAAATCCCCAAGTCATGCTTGTGTTCAGGGACCATCAGCAGTCTCAGGCCACAAAGGAGGGTTATCTGTTTGAGCTGCTAACTAGGGCCTGGGGCTGTAGAGGACTGGAGCTAAAAAGGCTGAGAGAATACATCCTGAGCCATGCTCAATGGCACCTCAGTCCTGACAGAAAAAAATTTTCAGCCCTGGTTCAACAGAGATAGAAGGTCAGACAGACTCTACAGCAAGACTTCAGCATCCAGACATACAGCCATATCGGTGGGCCAGAACAGGGTTGTAGGATCGGGACCCTGGGTAACCAAGAACCTTGGCTGATAAGCAAAAGCAAGAGAAATACTCAGATTGGCTTTTATTTATTTATTTATTTATTTATTTATTTATTTATTTATAATGTGGAGGAATCTCAGAACAGGTACAGGAATGAGAGAAGGTTAAGACAGAAAGTTCAGGTATCCTGGGCTGCTAAGGATAGTTAACACTACCCCACCCCAACTACTTACACACACACCACCACCACCACCACCACCACATTAGAAAGAGAAGAAGGGCCTAGCAGGAGGGGCTACAGAACCTAATTGAATCAATCACATGAGATTCTGCCAGTCTGGTTGACATCACATGCTAAGGAATAAATAGCTTTCCTAAAGGAGATGCCACAGCTCACCGTAAGTCTCCAGCCCATTTTGTAAAGTCCTGTGGAGTCCTAACAGCTGCCAGGGCCAGAGGACTTGCCCCGAGGCTGGGAATCCCATCAGCTTTCCGTGTGGATTCTGATGTAGCATTGGTATGAGGAACTGAGCCAACTGCCTGAAATACTTTAAAAGGACACTCTAAAGGTCTTTAACCCGTTAACGATGTACCAACAACCCCGAGTTTACCATCACTGGAAGAAATGACAATGAAGCTAGACAGAACTGAGACTACAGATTGATTGATATTTTTAATTTCATATTTGTTCATGGGGAAGCTGGCTTCTTTATTGTGGCAGCACCTGCTCATGCCATTCCAGTTACAAGGCCTGTTGGAGAAGCTTTATGGCGAAGGCTTATTTCTGTTATAAGCACTGGTTGGGGTGGGTGGTTAATATCCCTACAGTTTCCTGTGGTACTGAGCAAAATTATTTCTGGCCCATGTTGTCAAATCATATATACCATCTTTGCACAAAAAAATGTAAATGTTATGCCAAAGTCAACATCATTAATTAAGTTGTGAGGGAATATTATCCAAGTCAATTCTGAAATTAATCAGTAACTTCAGATCAAGGAGGTGAACAAACAACTTGTTCAAAGTTCATGTCTGGAACCCAACGTAGTTATTAAAGTTTCATTGATAAATTATTAAACTGAGCCTCATTAACAGAAAATAAAATAATATGAATATATATTATATACACTGATTACTAGAGAACTGCTTAGACAAACAACACAGGACACGCAGACTTTCATTACTTTAAAGTCAGCACAAAAATCTCCTACAGGTCATTGTTTTCAGTCAAGAGACCATTTTCAGTCAGGAGATTAAAAAAAATCAGCACACTCCACATACCAAGCTTACGTACATACACGCTCTACAGTATCTGTATGCAGACCACTTGACAGTGGCATGGACTCCCTTCTCACAGCAATACCATTCCATCAGGATAGTGAGATTTCTGCACACTGCCAGTTAGGAACACAGGCAGGAGGTAAGGGACTTGACATCGAGTCTCTATCCTATTCTCAAAACCTTTCAAGCAATGGGCTGCTTAATTGAACTCCCCATAGTTCCTTAGTCAAACAAGAGTTGTGGTAGCATCTACCAGTATTGTGAAGGCTAAACAAGGCAAAGAATGGCCAACCCAGGCAGAAGTAGAGCAAGCACAAATATTTTCCAGGAAGTCCTGCATCTTAGGGTTTCATTGCTGTGAACCAACACCAGGACCAAGGAAACTCTTATAAAGAAAAACATTTAATTCAGGCTGGCTTGTGGTTTCAGTGGTTTAGTCCATTATCAATATGGAGGGAAGTATGGCGGCATGCAGGCAGACAGTGCTGGAGGAGAAGAGAGTTCTAAATCTTGATCTGAAGGCAGCAGAAGGAGATTATGTTGCACACTGGGTAATGCTTGAGCAAGGGAGACTTCAAAGCCTACCCCACAGTGACACACATCCTCCAACAAGGCCACACCTCCTAATAGTGCTGCTCCCCATGGGCCAAGCATTCGAACACAGGAGTCTATTGGGGCCTTACCTATCTAAACCACCACAGCCTGGAATATAGCGAGTTTTGTGTTTGTTTGCCTATGTTGTCTTGTTTTATTTTCCCAGACAATACGGAGGTGCTTAAAGAGGGATGAGTACACGTAGTAAAACAGAAAAACACATTCTGATTTCAAAATCTATGATTATTCTGCCTTCCATGGATAAAAAGAATTAAGATTGCAGGTGGAATTGAAGTTGGTTATTCATTAGCTCTCTTCCGAATAAGGAGTTTATCTTGCATAATACAGGTAGGGCCGATGAAAACAGGATCCTACAATGTGGAAAAGGAAGGCAGATCAGACTGAGCCTTGAAGCCTACTAGCTGAGGCGACAAAAGAATGTGGCTAATAGATTCTCCTCTAGAAGCTCAAAAAGGAACACAGACCCGCTAATGCCTTCGTTTTAGCCCAATGAAGCCAATTTCAGAATCCTAATAGCTTCATCTGTTCAGACCTGTGTTAAGGTGCCGAATCGGAGGGTCTCCATGGTCAGATTGACTGGATTGGGAATCTCCAAGGAGACTGATAAAGCACAGATCTGATATGTCTATAACGACTTTCCAGTTCTACCCTAATACATGGTGGTACCATGACATGTGCTGAAGGCCCAGGTGAAATGAAAGAGGATGGAGAAAACCACCCAAGTGCCTGCACTCTGCAGCATACTCCTGCCATCATAAAGATCTGCCTCACCACAGCAGGAACACAGAAAACCAAAAGACCATGGCCAGAACTCTCTAGCCCTGGGAGCCAATGTAAGTTGTTTCTCCTTTATGTTGTTCTGTCAGATGTTTTGTTCTCAGGTATGATAAAAGGAAACCAACAAGAGGCCAAACCTGGACAAGCGTGCCTGTAATCCCAGCACTCTGGCAGGAGAGTCAGGAGTTCAAAGTCAGTCTCAGTTACACAGCAAGTCCAAGACTAGATTGGGTACATGAGACCTAGCTTCAAAGACATTATAATAAAAATGAAAAGAAAGGTAAAAACTGGAGAGATGTTATTGTGTGTGTGTAAGTGTGTGTGTAAGTGTGTGTGTGTGTTCTTTTGCACAAGTGCCATGACACACACGTAGAGGTCACAGGATAACTTGCAGGAGTCAGTTCCATCCCTCCACTAAGTGGATTCCAAGGATCATGTCATCAGCGTGGTAGCTGGTGCCTTTATCTAGAGCTATCTCACCATCCTGAGAAATTTTAAAAAGTAAGTCAGAATCTGATGCACGCCCGGGACCCAGCTTGCACACACGTGAGAAACTGATAAAAGAGCAGCAAGCTCAGGAGCCTGGGTGAGAGCAGAAAAAGATTCTATGCACAGAACACAGTTTTCACATTGTATGCAAAGTTATATCAAAATAAGTTCTTTCTGTAAAGTTTGCATAGGGCAATGCTAACTTTATTTCACCAATGAGAGGTGATAAATAACTTGCTCAAGATCACAAAGACCTGCTAATACCTTCATTTTAGCCTAGTGAAACCAATCTCAGAATTCTAATAGCCTTGTCTGTACAGCTGTGGGTTAAGGCACCGAGATGGTGGGTCTCCATTGTCTGTATCCTAGAACTAGGCGATGGATGAAGGTATTTGATAGGAGACCCTGAAAATCTGTATGAGCATTAACAACATAAAAGTAAAAACTGAAAAAAAAATCTGTGGTTTTAAATATAAAATTGAGGTAATACTTTAAGAAGGGGGGGATACATTAAATTATCAAAAGTATTAAGAGAAAAGGAATCCAGAAAAATCAACATTCAAATAATAATCGTTTCCAAAAGCAAAATTAGAGAAATTCAAAGGTATGTTTATGTGTGTTGTTCTAACAAGTAACCACAACTAATTATTAACAAGGCCAGAAGGCCTGCAAGATGGCTCAGTGGGTAGAGCCTGATGTCCAGGCCTGAAACTTATCTCTAGACCCTACATGGAGGAGCCAAAGAACCAACTCCTGCAAGTTATCTCCTGACTTCCACATGGATATGTGGGACTCACATGCCCATACACAAGCACACATAGACACAGAAGAAATAAAAGACTTTATTTCAAATGCCATCAAGGAAATTTCAGAATAGCAGACAAGGACTTGTGCACTAAAGTGATACATAGAGTATTTACCACAAAATGAAATACAATAAACTTATAATAGAACATATGAAAAGGTCATAAAATGTTTCTGAGTGACTATATGAGATATACTATTTAAAACATTCTAAAATCAATGTCATTATAGTTCTTAATGTAAGCATTAAGATCTAGTTATTTACATATATACATATATATGCTGTCAAAGATCTCAGAAAAAGATAAATTTTATACTAAATTTCTATGTCCAGCCTATCTATTTATCTGTGTATGTACCAAGTACACAATAATAATTATAAATTATTTAATAAAAATACATAAAATATAAAGTACTTACTTATGTGTATATCAAGCATACAATAAAATATTTAAATGAGTATACACCTTTATTTACCATGTAATTTCTGTCATGAGGTTTATTCATGAAGAAATCACCCATAATAACAAAGATCACCAAATAAACAAAGAAAAGGAATAAGAAGAAATCATGAGAAGCAGGGAATGGAAGCAGGCAGTTCCCGAGTCTGTGAAGACAGACCTGCTGCAGCCTGTGGCACACTCTGCTATTCCATGAAAGGAAGATGGAGGGTTCAAGTTCCTGGAAGAACAAAATGCAGAGGTAGCAGTAGATGACTTAAAGTATCTAAACTGAGGTGAGTATTACTCTTTTTAAAATTTTTGAAGGGAAAAAAATACCTATGTGATAATTACATAGAAACCTGTTTTTAAATGAGGAACTATTACGAACGTCAAGACCAGTCAATGTGTGGTGTAGAGTTTTCCCGTCTGTAAATAGTGATGATAATACCACAATATGGTAAACACGGAGGACACTGAATGTCAGGCTTTGAAGGTGAGGTGGTAAAGCATGGAGAGGTTGCAGGTGCTATGCAGTACCTCCATGCTAATTCCCCGCTTGGAGGAGAAAACTGAGGAGGCCAACATACAAGCTCCAGCCACTTGAAAATGTGGCTTAAACAGAGAAATAGCGAAGCAAGTAAAGTGGTGGCTTGTGCTGAAGGAGTCCCCAGAGGCAGAGAGGGCAGGGTAAGGATGTATATAGTGTGTAGGCTTAGAGTTTTTTAAAGCCTACTTTAGTAAGGGTTCTCAAATGCTTTGACCCATCCTTCTACCCCACCATCCAAAGGTGGGGAAAAAGATGGTCAATAGGACAGGGGGATGTGGATCTGTGTAGAAGTGGGTCCTTGGGGTGATTCCAATCTGTTTGTCAGGATACCTGTAGTCCAGCTCAGGAGTGTTGGGAGAGCAAACATGAATCAGCAGGGGTGGCACAATCCAGCAGAAACCACCAGGCCTCGACCAAATTGGCATGAATCAGCGACAGCAAACAGGACCAGCCGGGACACCAGGAGAAGCTCTTTTCCATTCCTTTCTCAACAAAGTGAAGATCAGCCAAAATGAAGACTTGAGACCAACGAAGTGCTGCAAAGCCAGCTCTGCAAGCACACCGTCACTGTCCATTGAGTCTTATTTATACTTTTCCCAAATATCACAAGTCCTCCCATGGGTCTGGCCTCAGCAAAACACCACATGAGTCTGTATCACCTGACATATCCAGAAATTTCTACTTCAATCATGTGTTCCATTATGACCCTTCTCCTACAGTTTGATTGTTTTCTTTTTGCCTTCTGTCAATTCATTATACTATGTACAAACATAATTGCATAACAAAACCAAAGCATAAATGTCTCGAACATTTTTTTTCCCACACAATATATGATCTCAGTGAAGATTCAGTGCTGGTGACTGCTGCTGTGATATTTGCTGAAACAGGAGCACTAAAGTAGGATTCAGGCTGTGGTGGTTTGAATATGCTTGGCCCATGAGAAGTGCTACTGTTAGGGCGTGTGGCTTTGTCAGCAGAAGTGCATCACTGTGGGAATGGGCTTTGAGGGCTCCTAGTGCTTAAGCTCCGCCCAGTGCAGAAGAGTCAGTCTATTCATGGCTGCCTTCGGATCAGGATTCAGTTCCTTCTGCAACATCCTGTCTGCCTGGACTCTGTCATGCTTCCTGCCATGATGGTAAAGAACTGAACCTCTGAAACCTTAAGCCATTATTAAATGATCTTCATAAGAGTTGCCTTGGTCATGGTGTTTCTTCATAGCAATGCAACCCTAAGTAAGACATAGGCCACATGCTATTTAAGTTATTGATAATGTTCCATTTCTCCATTCAGAGTACTCAGTGAGTCAAACTCTCAGGAAGGGACAGCTGAAAATGCAGTAAAAATATCGAAAATCAACTCTCCAAAACCAAAACATTTTTTTTTAAAGTTTGGCTCTAGAGTAGTATCTCATCTGAGGAACTAAATAAAAAAGAGTTTTCAAGGAGAATGTCAATCCATGAATATCTGCAGGTACTACAAATGCTTAGCTTTTAAACTATGTAAATTATGTCTAGGCTTTGTGTATGTGTGCGTGTGTGTATGTGTGCGTGTGTGTGTGTGTGTGTGTGTGTGTGTGTGTGTACACAGGGGGTGAGAGGGAAGGGAAGGAGAGAGAGAAAGAGGGTAAATATCACTTGAAATTCTGCTCTTCAAGTAGAAACAATCACCACTGACATGTCTTTTTAAAATATTTATTTTATTTTTAACTATTATTTATGTGGTGGTGGGGACTTGCACATGAGTGCAGTGCCCAAGGAGGCACTGCAGCCCTGAGGATGGAGTAACAGGCAGCTATGAGTCATCATGTGGGTACTGAGAACCAAACTTGTATCCTCTGGACAAACAGTGACCGCTCTTAATGGCCGAGCCATTTCTCTAGACCCATAATTGACATTTGGTGAACTAATCCAGTGTGTATAAGTATACGTAATATTTCTGTAGCCGCACACATTTGCTGTTATCTTTATCTATATGAAATTACATATGAAGGAATCCACATTTATGCTACATTATCATCTGTTTGCATCAGCCAATAGCATGCCATGGTCATGTTTTCATGGTCAGCACATGGAAATATACTTCATCACTTCATGGAGGATTCGGTGTTTAAATATGTGATAGTTGTTGAGCCATTCTCCTATGGATACATCTTCTCTCTGTCCCAATATCACAACAAATACCTTTGTTAAGATAATGCTAAGTATTTGATGTCTAAAGCTTCTTTTTACCATATTAAATATTTGGAGGCAGATAAAATCACTATGTTCAGAAATAGCTACAAAGCTGAAAACACTAAAAGAAGAATTTGGAATGAGCTCCTGGTCTTGCTGTCTTGAAGTTGAATACATACAATATTCTTCATATATAATTTGTCAAGTCACGTGGTCACATCATCACTTATCAGATTCTAGACTTTGGGGACTCTGCCTGCATAAATGGCCCTTTGAATGTCTTATGTGATTCTCAACCTACAGCACTATATTTTTTAGAACACTGAGAAAATCACTTTTCTGTAAGCCTCCTTAACATTATAATTTAATTGTCCAACCAGTTATCAATATCCCATGAATACGAATTGAAATATGTTCTTGCTGTTTGATTTTGAATGTCTGTCAACTTTGAATCTGGTAGGAAGACAGAGAATAATGAAAATGTCTATTGTGTATTACTCATTTGGGCGGGCGGGCTTAGAAAGCCTGTATATGTTCTTCTTCCATGTTTACTATCTTCCATTAAGCTTCCTCATAACAAAGAGTATTCTGGGGACGGGGCGACTTGATATCTCTCCCTCTCTATGTATAGTGTTAGTTACATTGTGGTTGTAAACACTATAGGGTGCCTCTATTAGATAGATACCCACACAGACTCTGGGTGAGATGTACTATATACAGCAAATGTAAGGTGTTACTGGTACGTAAAATAGATCCTAAAGCTGGAACACTGGTTCCTTCCGGTCTGGGCCAGAGCACTGAGCAGACCTTGGGTGGCAGCTCTGCCCCCAACATCCAAGAACCCAGAGGAAGCAGGGATTCCAGGTGCTCGAACTCAGGCAGTATCTTAGGTAAGCAGACAGCAGGGCCCTCCCTAAACAGGGAGTAACTGGGAACCAAAAGGACCCAGGAAGTCACTCCCGGCCTGGAACACTGGTTCCTTCCGGTCTGGGCCAGAACACTGAGCAGATCTTGGGTGGCAACTCTGCCCCCAGCATCCAAGAACCCAGAGGAAGCAGGGATCCCAGGCGCTCTAACTTGGACAGTGTCTTAGAAACTAGTTCTCAGATCTGAGGCCTAGATCAGACCTCTGCCAGGTCTGCTGTTGTGTGGACCCCGGATTCCACCTGAGACATACTGGAAGTTCCACTCAATCCAGATCCACAGAGGAACAAATGAACTCAGAGCTTCAGACAACGTATCCTGAGATATTCTAGAGGAGACACTGCACCCAGAACAGCAGACTGTAGTAGCTGGACTACTACCTTGGAGGCACCATATCCTGAGGCATCCTAGAGGTACCACTATAATCAGTGCAGCTGGAAAAGATCACAGAGACATCTGGACCCCTAGGAGATCAGACACAAGCTAGATAACTAGAAAGACAGGCTTCAGTCAGAGACAGCAAGTACAGGCAGCACTAGAGTTAACCAGATGGCAAAAGGCAAGAACAAGAATGTAAGCAATAGAAACCAAAGTTACATGGCATCATCAGAACCCAGCTCCCCCATCAAAGCAAGCCCTGAACACCCCATCACACCAGAAAAGCAGGAATCAGAATTAAAATCACTTCTCATGATGATGATAGAGGGCTTTAAGAAAGACATAAATAACACTCTCAAAGAACTTAAGGAGAGCACTGGTAGACAGATAGAAACCCTTAAAGAGGAAACACAAAAATCCCTTAAGGAATTTCAAGAAAATGCAACCAAACGGGAAAAGGAATTAAACAGAACCATGCAGGATCTAAAAATGGAAGTAGAAACAATAAAGAAATCACAAAGGGACAATACCCTGGAGATAGAAAACCTAAAAAAACGATCAGGAGTCATAGACACAAGTATCACCAACAGAATACAAGAGATGGAAGAGAGAATCTCATGTGCAGAAGATACCATGGAAAACATTGACACAACTGTCAAAGAAAATGCAAAATACAAAAAGCTACTAACCCAAAATATACAAGAAATCCAAGACACAATAAGAAGGCCAAACCTAAGGATAATAGGTATAGATGAGGGGGAAGACTCCCAACTAAAAGGACCAGTAAATATCCTCAACAAAATTATAGAGGAAAACTTCCCTAACCTAAAGAAAGAGATGTCCATAAATATACAAGAAGCTTACAGAACTCCAAATAGTTTAGACCAGAAAAGAAATACTTCCCGCCATATAATAGTCAAAACATCAAATGTACAAAACAAAGAAAAAATACTAAAAGCAGTAAGGGAAAAAGGCAAAGTAATATATAAAGGCAGACCTATAAGAATTACACCAGACTTCTCACCAGAGACCATAAAAGCCAGAAGATCCTGGACCGATATCATACAGACCCTAAGAGAACACAAATGCCAGCCCAGACTACTATACCCAGCAAAACTGTCAATCATTATTGATGGAGAAACCAAAATATTCCATGACAAATCCAAATTTACACAGTATCTCAACACAAATCCAGCACTTCAAAGAATAATTGGTGGAAAACTCCAACACAAGGAGGGAAACTACAACCTAGAAAAAGCAAGAAAGTAATCTTCCAAAAACCCCAAAAGAAGAGAGTTACACAAACATATCTCCACGGATGTTAGCCCAAAAGCTTGGATTATCGAAGACTCAACCCACAGACCACATGAAGCTCATGAAGAAGGAAGACCAAGAGGGGATGCCTCAGTTCTACTTAGAACGAGAAATAAAAATGCTCAAGGGAGCAAATATGTAAACAAAACATGGAACAGAAACTGAAGGAGGGGCCATCAGGAGACCTTTCCACCTGGGTATTCACCCCATGTACAGTCACCTAATCTAAACACTGTTGTGGATGGCTGGAAGTGCATAATGTGAGGAACATGATATAGCTGTCTCCTTAGAGGTCAGCCAAAGACTAAAACACTCAGAGGACAATGTTCACAATTAACCACTGATATGATCAGGGGTTTCCCAATGGAGAACTTAGTGAGAGGACTGAAGGAGCAGAAAGGGTTATTGACCCCAGGTGGAAAGCAACAATACCAAACAACCAGAGCCCCCCAGGGTCTAAACCACCAGCCTGGGAACACATAGAGAGGGACCCAAGACTCCAGAGGTATATGTAGGGGAGGATGGCCCTGTCAGACATAGGTGGGAAAGGAGTTTCTTGGTCCCATAAAAAAATGAATGAAAAATGAATGAATGAACACACAGTGGGGGGGGATGTGAGAACGGGGAGGGGATAGTGAGGGGGGTAGGTATGGTCACTGCCTCATAGAAGCATGAGGAGGGGGATGGGATAGGTTTCTGGGTGGTGGGAGGAAGTAGGCTAAGGGGATAAAATCTGAAATGTAAATACTACAACCAATTTTAAGAAGGGGGGGGGAAGTCTTCAGAACCAACATCTTTAAAAAAAAATGTCAGCCCCCTGGGGGTGGAAATTTTTTTTTTCTTTTTTCTTGATACTAAAACTTGTTCTGAGAATTGTATATTGCAGAATACACAGCCTTGGTGTGTCTACTCATCAAGCAAACTGAGCAGACCTGCCCAAACCTCTGATGTCCTGGAATTCCATCTGGATTCAGTGAAGACACAGCATCAGAGGCTTATCAACTTACTCTCCCCCCCCACCCCTCTTCTAAAATCTCAACGCCCTTAATCAACTTGAAGAAGTTAAAGAAGAGTCAGCGCCCCTATTCCCTGAGCTTGGGGACTAATGTGGTTAATAATGGTCTGTCTTTCTAGGGACAAGTAGTGGTTTTGTTGGAACAGGGGGGATTAGCTAGGACTTACTGCATAGCCATAACCTACTGGTAGAAATCTATATACTTATTATCAAGATGAAGTTATAAATTCTTAAATGGTACAAAATTTACTTTGATCTCAAATTTAAGGTTTTCATTGGTACGAGCCTCTTATTAATATAAAAATGAGATGAATATTGATACACTCATGGGCATTGTGCCTGTATAACACATTTAGGAATACAATGCCTAGACCCAGCCCTTTTTTAACTTTTTTAACTGATTTGGGATGGTTAACCTATGAGTTAAAGGACTATAGCAAATTCATATTTTTGAGTTTATTGTTAGGGTGCTTTCCATATTTTACTTAGAAATAGCCGAGAGGAGTTAACAGAAAACAGTCCAGGTTACCTTACATGGATAGTTGGTTTTCAAAACATCAGAAGTCCATAGAACTGATGCTACAAATATTTATATATTAATGTTCATATTGATTAGAGACCTGTCTGCTCCTGACAGCTTCCTGTCGTGGATTCTAAGAAGAAATTGAGCATCCTTGGAGTTACTCCAGTTGTGTGGTAACAGCCACTAGGCAAGAATTGCCTCTCTCCATCTACAGACAAATTACTGTCCAGAAAAGGACACACATGCAGAATAGTCGACTGATTATATCTGCCTAGACAGAGTAATCAGTCCTTAATAATCCTGCATCACCAAGGTCTGTCAGATGATTCTGGGCCAGAAGGCTGAAGATTTGATGCTCCAACGTTCGGTAGTATAGGGGCTTTTCAGGTGTTCAGAGGTCTCTATAAATTGGCTAAGTTTTAGAAGCTATGCTTTGTGCTTCCCACAATTATAGTTAACTCAGTCATTCTGGATTTCTGACGGGGTTGAAAACTTATAGCTATTCACCGTAAGAGAAAAGATTTGAGTGGATGGTAGTCAGCTGACATTCATCCTAAAGCCAGGTTCAGAACTAAATGTTTTAGTTAGGATAGATGACAGAGGTGCTGGTTAGTCAACAAAATGATGGACTGGGTATTAGGACTATCTTGTACCTCACTGGTACAAATTGGCATAATTATGCTCTAATTGTATTTTGAGAGAAAAGTTTCATTTTAACAGGAAGGGTGATGTGTAGGAGGAGCTAAGGTAGGAGGAGTACTGAGAGGAAGAAAAGGAGTAAGAAGAGGAGGAGAAGAAGGATAGGAGAAGCTAGGTGATGAAAGAGAGAAAGAGGGGGGAGACAGGGAGGCAGATATTCATGTATCTCCACCAGTCAAAGATAGTTGTTATATCTAGGTCGGTCAGTGGGTTACACCTCTGATTGAACAATTCCAAACTTATAATGCTTATGATTAACATTATTTTAAAAAAATGTATAAATGCAAAAAGGAAAAGGGGGCATGTGATAGGGGTTTTCTAAGGGGGGTGGGGAGGAATGGGGAAAGGGGATGGCATCTGAAGTGTAAATAAAATATCTAATAAAAAAATAAAAATAAAAAAAAATAGATCCTAAAATTGGGAAACAAATTATGTCATAAGAACACTAGGAATCAAATGGTAAGCAAACATAAACACGTTTAAATCATTGATTTCTGTTTCCAGGAATATTAAATCTAAGTATCAAAACTTCTTATCTCCTCCGTTCGTAAACAGTCCTTCCTTATCTACATGTCTTGATATATGTCAGCTTCTTCAAACATTCTACGGCTATACATTTTTCAGGGAAATATCTTACCCACCAGTCAGACTATTCTAGACTTGGCCAGACCATAAGATATAGGCCACCATCTATTAATTGTGAGTCCTTGGGCACTCTGATCACTCTTTTCCATCAGTATCATCTATCTGTCTCTTGCCTGAGACTACCTCTGACATCACCAAACTTAGCCCTGCCCAAACTCAGCTCTTGTCGACTCCCTGCAATTGATTTCCATGAACCACAGCCTCACAGTTCTTCAGAAGCACAGGCTCTCCAACATCTTTGCCACATTAAGTCTCCTCCCCACACCCAAGGCTTCCTGCCGCTCTAAAAACATCAACAGTTTTTCTGATCTACAGGTTTCCAAGTGGTCTAGACCCCAACTGCTTCTCTGGCTAGATATTTACCCCTTCTTAGTCTGGCTCTCTTAGACCATCCAAACCACCCCTGTGGTGAGACTGTGAAGTGGTCCTTCATCCAGAAAATTCCTTCCGGAAGTGTTTAGCTTCTGGTTCTTCCTAGTTATTCAGTCCTCAGAGCACATCTCACCTGCTCAGAGAACAGTAGTTGCCAACCATACAACCATATCTTGTTTTGGTAAGTTCATCACAATGCAAATTATCTTTTTGTTGTTTTAATCATTTACTGTATATTGTCTTAGGAAAACATTAGCAACCTGAATGATTCCTGTTACTGTCAGCCCTTAAAATAGCACCTAGAACATAGGAGATATTCATCTAAAAGATTTAATGAGGGTTGGCAAGGCAGTGTATTGAGTAAAGGCATTTGCCATCAACCATGACAATCTGAGAACTCTTGTGGTGAAAGAGAAGAACTAACTCCTGTAAGTTGTCTTCAGACCTCCACATGTATGTGTTGATATTCTCATAGCCACACACACACACACACACACACACACACACACACACACACACACGAGTACGTGCAAATGCACACACTAAATAAATATAGTTGTAATAAACTATATAAAATAATGAACAAATGACTACATTCTGCCCACTTATAAAGCAAGACATAAAGTTTGACATAAAGCCTCTACCCCAAAATTATTGACTGCTGTTTTAAAATCTTAAGGGAAAATGGGATACTGAGTAATCGTTGGCTATAGAATGTTAGTTGTCAACGGGCAACCTGGGTTGTCAAGGGACATAAGTTCTAAACATCTTTCCCATTCGAGACTCCATCGGTACTGGGAGCTCACTCCCCAGGTGGAGTTCTGTTCTGCTTCCCAGCATTATTATAACAATGGGCTAGTTAATAAAAATAATATAATGATGGCATGAGAACAATCAATGTCAGTCTCTTCACTGATTTGCAGAGATCCTCTAGATGGAAGCAGGCAAGCCAGCTTATTTCTGAGGCAGCCAAAGAATCCATCATAGTTATGGATAGTTCAAGTCAAATCAGCAAAATGTGCATTCACGGAAACGGGTGGAATGCACGTGGACAGCTACTGCCAGGCAAGGAGGAAGGAGAAACACACCAGTAAGGAGGCATGACTGTTGTTTCACCAGGACAAAGATGAGAGAGAGCTGAAAGGCTTAGCTAGTTAGAAAGACAACTTTGAGAGCGTTTGGTGATTTATCTGACAGGGAAGAAGAGGGCAGGCTCCCTTCCTCTAGAGAATTAGCTCCTCAATCTCAACCACTCAGTAACTTCCCAGCTGAAGATGCATTCCCCACTCCTTGCCTATATGTATCTGACTCCTCTTTTATTATTTCCTATTAGAAAATGCTATTTAATTCCATCCACGGCTTGGTGACCTTTGTGTGGCTTCCCCCATTTAGGAAATTTACAAGTAAATCACCAAGAAGTATGTACACACTCACTTATAAAATATACATGCACTTGGAAATGAAAATGCAGCAAACGTGGGGAAAAAGGGACAATGTGCATTGTAAACGCTGGGCATATGTGCATCAGAGGTGGAGGCAGGTGTTTGGGAAATCTTCACACCAACCCAATATTTTTCTAATGGCTCCTATTTCCAATGCAAGGGAGAATTTGGAAAACATTAGCCACTGTGGCGTGCTCTGAACAGTGACATGTAGCTGGCACCATGGTGAGTGGGATCCCTCCCTTTTCCCTCGAACAAAGAAATAGGGTGAGTTTATTAAAGCATAAATGCCATTTTCATCTTGCAATGTTAACTGTGTGACTGGGATCCCTGAGGTACAGAGGCACTCAAAGCAAACAGCTGTGCCACCTACTTGCAACAGTTGTACGCCCACCACGCAGCGCTGAGGGGGAGGAGTAGGTCAAAGGGAGCCGTAAGGAGGATGGCGAACCTGGCTTTGCTGCTCCCCGGTAGCCCGAGGGGAATCCAGCCCTTTGGAGGGTAGGTATTGTGTGTGCAGCTCGGAGCTTTGAGCATTCTCTTGCAACTTGTCTCTTATTAAACACCTACTGCATTTTTATATTACACATCCGCTTCCACCAAAATAGTGTTTAGCAAATTAACGGGATGCTGAATAAAAAGCCAATCAACCAACCTCACAGGCAGCTCAAAGATAGACCTGAGCAGTGGGTACCAGAAGCCGACGCCCTGGTAGACAAAGATATTCCAACTAAACAGGTGCCTCTGTGGGCTTTGAGAACGAAGGGGAGCCCTGGCCAAGTGGCCAAGCTGTTACTGGGGTAGCTCTGTGGAGCCTATGAGACGCTCCATACCTGTAGCAACAGGGAATATACTGGGAAGGCACAGACAGAACGAACCCTGCTTTTCACATGTGAAAGGCCAAAAGAGCTCACCTATCTCTTGCGACCCAGCTGCCGTGTTGTCCTGAGACGGGTGGAGTGCCATGTCCCCATGCCTGTGGTGAATCTCTCTCAACTCTGCCACAGAAGTTTTCCCTAACACTTCCCTACATCGATGGACCTGACTCTTCCTCCTCTCCTTTACTCAGTTTTGTGACCTTTCCTACTTGGCTCTCTCATACTGGTGCCGTTGCGGCATCTATACTGGTTCCTCTTCTAATTTTATATTAGACAGTTCCCGTTACTCATATGAATTTAGGGCCAAGGTTTCCAAGGTTTAATTTCCTACCCCTGGCTTGCTCCTCACTTCTGTCCTTCTCATGGCTCCACCCACTTTTTTTGTTTTGTTTTGTTTTTCAAGACAGGGTTTCTCTGTGTAGTTCTGGCTGTCCTGGAACTCACTCTGTAGAACAGGCTGGCCTTGAACTCAGAAATCCGCCTGCCTCTGCCTCCCAAGTGCTGGGATTAAAGGCGTGCGCCACCACCGCCCAGCTGGCTCCACCCACTTATCCTAGCCTTTCTTTTCCATGGGTTTGACACAAAGTCCCCTTCCTGGCAACTAACAAAGTTTGGGTCCACATTAGAAAACATCACAAACCACAGTAACCATTTCCATATCGTCTTAGGCATCACCACTGCCCAGAGAATCATGCTGCTGTGTCCACGTTAGACCATTCACTGAGTAGCTGCTGACCACTCCCCTCGTGGGGCAGCTCTAGCAACAGGCAAGCTTCAAGCTGCTTTTTTCCTTTGTTTTGACTTCGCTGAAATCCCTAAGTGTTCGTGAGCCAGGCCAGATTCTCTGAGTTATGACAGTTGGTGTGTCAAGATTGCCAAGTGCTTAAATTTTGTTCACACCAGAGCCTGACATGTGTCAGGTGGGTATCCTTGACATCAGGTGTAACCTGAGATGTAAGAACCAAGTGACCTCCAGTCTGCAATTCCATCACTTCAAATATGTCATCTAACGTTGCCAAAGTAGAAAAAGTAAAGGCATAGAGATTTGTCTTCTCTTAATGGCCCCAGACCAAAAGAGACACAGAATTCTATTTAAGATCCAAGCCATTGTCTAAAATTGGCCACAGAACCCCACTTAACCAGCCCTGGAGCTAGGAAAGACAAGAGACATGAATATCTGATGAGCGCTAATTCACATCACTTTATGATTCTTTCAGGAGGCTAAACATTATCTCTAGAATCTGAAAGTAAAATTTAAGGTTGATCTATGTGTCATAGACATGTGCACCTACTAAGAGTAGCAGTTGGGCAGGCAAAATGAAAAGAAGGCTAGCTAGCTACGTGGGGCTCACACCTGGGAGGACCTACAGGCCTAGCCCACAAATGGAAGCTGCCTTGGTAGCAGGTTCCCTCGTAATGAGATGGAGACTTGCTTATTTTTAGGGTGAGGCTGTGTAATTAATGGCTGTCCAGGCAACTGGCAGAAACCATACAGACATTCTGAAAAATTGATTAAAACACACACACTTAAAAGCACCAAGATGCCTTGTGACTCTCTTCCCGCCTGTGGTGTAATTAAATAAAGCTTTATCTAACCATCTTACTTGTATGCATTAGGGACTCCAACCAGGCCTCTCTTTCTCCCAAGACTTCAATATGCCCTTATCTGTTTGTACTAATTGAGTTTTCTCATACTGCCACATGGGCAGCAGCTAATAGATCTGATATGCCTGTGGGTGATGCTGGCTTCCTAAAGATCTCCCAGTGACCTCAAACCTCTAAGAACTCAGATCTACACATGAGACAGGGAGACCTTGTGCCTTCAAATTATGTGATCCTTCCTGAGGTGAGGTGAGGGAATTAAAATCTCCAAACGCTCACAAGAGTTAGACACAGGCACAGGCCAGCTTAGGTAGGATACAACACAAGCCACCAAGCCCCACCTGGTTATAATCTCAGCTGCTTCTCAAATGAAACAAGGCAGAGAATCACCAGGCAGAGCCAGGCATCTTGGAACAGGCCTGCAATCCCAGACACTCAAGAGGCTAAGACAAGAAGATCGTATATTTAAACCCTACCTGAATTATAAAATGAGTTCAAGTACATTAAGTATCTCCAACAAAAATGTTAAAAAAAATGGATGGGGGTTGAAGAGATTGCTTAGTGCTTAAGAGAACTTGCTTCTCTTCCAGGGGATCTAGATTTAGTTCTCAGAACCCGTAAGCTTACAGCTGCCTGTTCCAGGGGATCTGATGCCTTCTCTCAGCCACCAAGAGCACCTGCACAAACATTATTCACTATATCTTCTCTCTCTCTCTCTCTCTCTCTCTCTCTCTCTCTCTCTCTCTCTCTCTCTCTCTCTCTCTCTCTTTCCACATGTATATAGGCATATATATTGAGGCATTTACACATACTCATCAAAAATAAAATGAATAAGTAAACCTTAAAAAAGATGTCTGGAGAAACGGCTCAGGGGGAGAGCATGGGGAAGAGAAGAGAAATGGAAACAGACAGAAACTCTGAGCTGCTTTATGTGCACTGGGATTCCATTAAAAAGCTCATTTGAACCATTCTCCTCCGAATAAAGAAATGTAACTTGCTCATTCATACAGACAACAGCAGTCAAAGCTTGTCTTGCTTCTCCTCTTGGATTCTTCCCCCACTCTGACTTCTTCAGGTGCTAAAGCACTGAGGTCATGCTAGTCAGAAGACTTATCTTCAATACGAAGAGAGAAACCCAGGCTAGAGTTTGACTATTCTAACCAGATAATTCAAGGTAGAATACTTATTGTTATTTTATTCCATTTGGAAGGCAAAGGCACAAACTTGTGGCGGGCACTTTTTACTCGCGCTGCCCTGACATGCATGGCTGCATTTGCATTAGGCAGAAGTTCAGATGTGTGGTACTGAAAATATGCATTCTAGACTGTTCCCTTCATACATGGTCCCGGCTTACCCTGGTGTAAGATTTCTGGTTCCTAGGACATAAAGCTGATTTGGAAGGATCTTCTAGCAATCTATTCCTGGGTTCTATATATTCCTGTACCTGACTGGGGGGGGGAGGGGGAGGAACCGAGGGGGATACTATGATACATATCCAAGGACATACTACAGTGAATGCCTGTTTTAATAAGAAGAAAATCCATCTGGTTTTTAAAACCAGCTCTTTTATTAATCCCGTCTGAATTATAGAGACCTAAATTATATTATTGTTTTTTACAGAAGGAAAGGGTTTATTTAGCTTATGCTGCTGTATCATGGTTTAACATCAATGGAAGTTAGGGCGGAAACTCAAGAAACTCAAGCACTGCAAAACCCAGAGGCAGGACCTGCGTCAGAGGCCATGAATGGGTGCCACTAACTGGCATGATCCCCACGGTTTGTTCAGCCTGCTTTGTTATAGAATCTAGGACCAACAGCCCTGAAAGGGCACCAACTAATATTGTCTGGACATCATCCATCAAACACTAGTTAAGACAATGCCCTACATGTTTGCATACAGCACAATCTTATGGAGAGATTTTCCCAATTTGTGTCTGTCCTCTCTGATGACTCTATCTTGTCAAGTTGATGTATGTCTAGACAGTAAAATTAACCCTTTGTCAACTTGACACACAAACACATCACTTTTCGGCTATAATTCTCCTTTCTCAAGCCTATGAAGGCAAGTTAATATTAACCTCACAATATCAAATCATAACTTTAAAAGTTCCCCAATCTTTGCAGGTTCAAACACATTAATATATCTTTCTTTTTAGAATATACAATCTCTTTTAAAAATCAAAAATCATTTTTTTAAATGTGGGATATCTTTCATTTGTGGGCTCCTGTAAAAGTAAAAACTAAATTACGTTGTTGCCTGTGCCCCCAACTACTCACTGCCTGAACATTCCTGCCCTTGGGGATTGGACTTGAGGTGGCACAGAATCAACAACACAGACTCCAGGAGCAAGCCCATCTAAACGCTGCTGCAAGCTCCTTTAATACCCTCTGGTACCCCATTGGTCCCAAGAAATCATCTCTTCTAGATAGCAGTTCTCAATTGGCTGGCATTGTCTGCAACAGCAATCCTTGGTCTCTCAGGCAGTCTTCAATTAGGTCCTCCTGTAGGGACATGCCTTTGCAGTTGCTCAGGATTTATGCAGAGGTGTCTGCATAGTTTCTCCTATATTACATTTTTCTTCAAGAGGGAGAAACCAGAGCCCAGTCATAATCCGAACAAAATAAAATCAAACTCAAACAATATAAGTAGATATAAGTAGTCCAATATCCAATTATCTGAGATGCACTCACAATCTTCTAGGTTTCAACACAAGGCTTGAGTCACTGCTCCACTTCTGACCTCTTCAGCACAGACAGCTTTTGCTTCCAGTTTCAGGTGGCCTGCACTCCACTACT
This sequence comes from Arvicanthis niloticus, assembly GCF_011762505.2. Lineage (NCBI taxonomy): Eukaryota > Metazoa > Chordata > Mammalia > Rodentia > Muridae > Arvicanthis > Arvicanthis niloticus. Next base: position 59,535,592 of record NC_047674.1, on the reverse strand, counting down.
GCTACTGTCCTTGGTGGTCATCCTATGGTACTCGCATCTTCAAAGATTTGGCATTCCTTGCTGCAACTGGGCTGCACTTTCACCGATAGTCTCTTCTGGGTTCCCTTTAAGGATCCCAGGCTGGCTCCGCAGTGCCCAAGCTTCAGTTCTCTGTCACCACTTCATGCCTGCAGTCTGATTGTGTGGAAGTATTTGCTCAATTAATGTCCTCTCCTTTTAGATGACTAGATGGCTCTAGCTTGTGTCAAATTGACATAACACTAGCCAGTACAGAGACAACTGGATTAATTTCAAGGTCATACTCAGCTATTGAAAGAGTTTAAAAGCAAGCTTCAAGATGCCCCTGAGTGAAGACACTGAGATGCAGATCAATGCAAAAGCAAGACGCTTATTTTCCAGCGTGTCAGGGTCAATCCTTCATCAGTCCCTCAGGCGAGTGATGAGAAGGCTACCCCAGGCTATCTTTTTTGTAGTGTAAGTTTTCATCTGTCCTTTCCAGTGGATAAAACAAAGGCATAAGGTAAGAGTGACTCTTGTAAAATTATGGAGTTTGCTATCACAATAGATGTCCTTATTCCCTATACCTCAACATTACAACAACTCAGTTTCAAAGACATCTGTCCTCCACTGAAGAATCGCTTCAGTTAAGACTACAGAAGGCGAGGGTGAGATCTTCAAAGCCAAGGCAGGTGAGTTAAGGAAAAGAAGCAGACCTAGTCCACCAAGAGCCAAGGTCGGCGGACACTGGGGGCAGATGAACTGCTGCCTCTCTTTACAGCCCTCCGACCTGTACCTGGGACAGACACTCCCTCACAGGTTACTTTAGAAGATCTGCTTCCTGGTATCTTATGGGTGGGTGATTCCCAGGACATAGCAGCAGCTGAGTCCGATGAGGCAGAATATAAAAAGGACTGCTTGCTACCCTCCTCTGTCCCTGTCTCTCTCTCTCTCTCTCTCTCTCTCTCTCTCTCTCTCTCTCTCTCTCTTCCCACATGTTCCCAGTAAGCCTCTCTTTCTTTTTGTCCTTCTCTGTTCTGTCTTCTCTGTCCTCATGGTACCCCTTCTCCAGGTCTCCTCACTTTCCTTCCTTCCCCCAAATCAAGCCCCCTTATACCAGGGTCTGTCCAATGGTGTGATTTCTTAAGGAGACACCTTGGTATGGGCCTGCCAGGTACCCTTTATCTTTCGTAACACTTCCAACCTAAAAAGGAATCCAGAAAGGGCCACCTGGACAGTGCCACACTAGAAGGTAATTACCTATGGTTATTTACCATAAAGTAAAGAGATTCTTTGAGCAACTCTTGATGTTCTGATTGTGTCCAATTTGGAAGAGAACAAAAAGAGGGGGGAAGCATCTATTGTTATCAAAAGGGCACCTAGGGAGAAAATCATAAATTGTAATGAATCTTTAACCTGTTTAAAGTAAGATCGACTCCATATGTGGGAGCTGAGCCATTGTCTCTCTGTTCTCCTAATTAGTCCCTCTCCTGCCGGGGACAGGCTTTACCTAGGGCAGAGTTTATTCTCATCTCTGCCTGTTTGATCACCACAGTGCTCACAATGCCTCCTAGAATTTGCTTCTCTCAAATGATGAAAGGGTGTTGTTTTTGGCAAGCCTTCAGTTGTCTCCTTGTTCCACATCAGTACCTCCCTGCTTCCCCCTTCAACCCCCTTCAACCCCTACCCCTACCTCTCCTGTTTGATGAGTCAGCTTGAATCTGCTGCCCCACCCCCCAATTCTGCTACAACAGCTCCACCTTCTCAGGTACAGAATTCAGTTCAGGAGAGAACATTCTGATGATGTGTTAAGCCCAGAATTCAAATACTCTAAGAAAACATATCAGTGAGTCTTTTCGTACAGATTACAATATAAAAGGTATGCCTTCCCCTTCAGTTCAGTGATTCTGCTTTTAAGAAGTCTCCTCTGCATATAATCCCAAATGTTCATATGATATATTGTAACATTTTAGCAATACCAAAATTGGAAAGGGGCCAAATGCTGACTCCCTTAGGGAGCCCCTGGATGAACTTGGTTTCTGCTGTACCATGTACAATAGTTCCATTATTAAAAAGACCAGGGCAGGCCTGGAGAGATAGCTCAGGTTATAAAGTGTCTGCTATGCAAGCATGGGAAGCTGAGTTTGGATCCCCAGCATCCACATAAAAAGATGGGTATGGGGGCCACATGACTTTAGCTCCAGTGTTGAAAAGAAGAGGCAGCAGATCCCAGGGGCTCACTGACCAGCCAGCCTAGTGGAGCTCCAGAATTTGTGGGAGACCTTGTTACAAGTGAGGGGAAGAAGTGATTGAAAAAGACACCCTAGATGTCAAGCCCTGTACCACGTGGGCAAGCACACCTGCACACCCGCACACAGGCCAATATCACACACACACACACACACACACACACACACACACACACACAACACATACACACATACATACACAAACACACACACATACCACACCACACATACACACCACACAGACACACATATACACATACATACACAAACACACACACATACCACACCACACACACACATACACACCACACCACACACACATATACACATACATACACATGTACATACACAAACACATACACACATACATACACACACACATACATACTACACACCACACACACATACACACCACACCACACACACACACATACACACACACACACAGAAGCAAACATACACACACAAGCATACACATGCACACATACACACAAACACACACATGCAGACCTGGGCCAAAGCTCTGCGAAGTGTCTCCAGGACATATAGTTCAGTGATGAAGGCAGGCAACAGTGAGCTGTGTAAGTGTAGAACCTCCATAAGGGCACAGAGAAAACCCAGTCAATATCTTCTCGGCAATAAAGCAACAGGATAGGGAGGCATTTCCACTTGACCTTTTCATAGTTGAATTCTTGAACCATGTTTGTGAGCCATTCCCACTAATGTCGATCAAATAATTGATAATCAACCAATAAGCACGATTGCCTTGGAGCAACATTGGAACTAAGGCCTCCTTCACTGCAGTGGCGTCTAGACTCCAGCTCTTCAGCCTCATTCTATACATGTCCCTTCTCTATGTTTCCAGGGAAGACTTTCAAATGATGGCAACACTCGGATATTAAGGATCCTGGCAGGTGCTAGTAAATGTCTGGTGTGCTAAGAGGACAAAATGAAAGGTCCAGAGTCCCCTACAACTCATGACCTGAGATGGTGTGCTGCTTCTAGGTGTAGTCCCCAGATAGGGGAGAGGGAGTGAAGCTGGGCGCATGGAGGTCTCCCACCTCAAAGGAATCTATTACTGGGTAAATCATGGTGTCAAGAGAAGCTGCCTAGCCAATGAGGGTATGCAGTCATTTTCTACCATTCACCCAAAAAAGGGTACAGCCATCACAATTCCTAAATAGATAAAGAAAATACTTTTGTGATCATCTTCAACACTGGCATGTCAAATTTCTACTTACTTAACTGACTACTTCAGGTATGTTCGCTCAGAGGCAAGACTCCTAAACATAGCAGGCAGCTCTTACCACTCTTCAGAAGACCCTGAAAATTCACAATTGACTCATTCAGCCAGATGTTCAGAGCACATGACCTCATGATGAACTCCTGGGCAATAACGTTTACAGGATGATTATTTACCTCAGTGTTATTACTTACGCTCATTCTTGCCTATGGAATAACGAAGATTCTGGCAGTTTGCATAGAATTTTATGAGAGATCTATTGTAGTCGGCTGAAAGTTACTAAAACCCCATGGCTTCTAAGAGCCGAGTCTCTCCCTTTCGATTAAGAGACAATGAGAACACTTTGGGAGTGCAATCCCTAAGCAGGGACAGCAGGCTTTACTATCACCTTCCAGAGGTTTGGTGAGGTTAATACTCTAAACAATTATTTTTTCCACCTGGGCATTAATTTCCAATCTAGGCAAACTGCTCCAAGGTGTTTGATGACAGACAGAACCATGGTTTGAGCAGTCAAGGTAAACTTGTAATGCAGGTTCAATAATTCAAAGAAAATGAGTATTTCTCTTAACCACACTATTACTCTTAACATTTTAAAAATTGAACCATTTATTAAACAATTATTTTAAACAGTCACTTATCATTAATTGCTATAACTAAATCCCTCCAAGAGTTAGAGTATTATTTAAAGAAAACCACTCCTACGCATAATTATGTGAATAATTGGTGTGATTTTTCACATCTTTAGAACCTGGACCTTGAGCTGAATCATCTTGCCCAAGTCTCGGGTTTAGACACTTTTCCTGAGGCTTTTACAGACTATGTCACCTGTGTGACCTGCAGAAGAATGGCCACAGGAAGAGGTGCTGTATTACAAATTTCCAGGTCCGGTTCTTGTGAACAGTTTCCACCAAAAGTCTTTGCACATCTACATTGTTACCTAAAAAAACCTGAGCAAGGACAATAGCAATATTCGTGCTAACTCAGAGGACAAAACTCTCCTGGGGCCTCAAGCCTAGACAAACAACTGCAGGCAGTTAAGGAAGGCTGGGAGTGGAGGACAGTCTTCTCCAGGGAAGAGCCATGATTTGGTGATCCAATGCCAAGTAATCAGACTTAAAATCACGTACTACTTACAAGTAATGTCATAAAGACTGCACAGTTGTATTTACATGTTTAGGAATACACATACATACATTCAAAGAATTCAAGAAACAGAGGCCATTGAGGGAGAATAAGTGGAGTACATGGGGAGGGTTGGGGATAGAGAAGGAAAAGATAAAAATGACTTGGTTATACTTTAATTTCAAAAAAAGCTTTAAGTCCTTGCTACTGTCTTTCATTTAGACTTGGGTCTATATTATATAGACTTTGTGCGGTTAATTTTTTTTTATTTAATTTTTTTAGTTAGCATACAAAATAATTGGGTTCATTTCCATGCATGTGCATTATTATACTTTGCACACTCATTACCCCATGGCAAGATTAATTTTTAATGGATTGCTAAAATGTTATCAAGTTATTGAGGAATAAAATCGTATATTCCCAAGAACTATCTCTTTGTTTCTCCCCAGTCTAGGTAGGAAGAAAAAAAAAAACATGGATCATTCTAGAAATAGTCTAATAATTAATTTGAAATAGTCTTTCCAATTGGTTCATTTGTGATCCTTCCTGTGCAGCAGGAAGGTCTCATGTAGTAGACATTATCTTCTAGTTCAGGGAAACTTTTTGATCAATCTTTTGTTTATAATTTTGGTTTTTGTTTTCTTCACTTATTTATTTATTTATTTTTAGAGACAGGGTCTCACTATGTAGCTCCAGGTCACCTGGAACTCACTGTGTAGACCATGCTGGCTGTAAACTCAATGATCTGCTTGCCCCTACATCCAGAGTGCTTGGAATAGAGGTGTGAGCCACCTTGCCTGGCTAAAGAATTTAATTTTTGTTCAGTTGGTCTTTGAAAATCTATATGCAGCTTTCCTATGAATATATGTATGTACAGCTTATATATTATATATACATAATATATATAAAATCAATGTTGTATGTTATAATTATATAATTAATTATTGTATGATCATGAACTTGGGTTATAGGAGGTCAAAGTCAACTACCTCCCACTATTCAAAAATGCATGTTTTGATTAACTTACATGTAGTTCAGAAACATTATTATTTTAGGATATATTTCACTCCTATTTCAAAAACATAGTGATAAAAATCTCCATTTGATAAATTTATAACAAGATAATTTATAATGCTTTCTTCAATAAGAAGTTTTGGCTTCCAAAATCACTGCAAAATACAGATATTGAAAACTGTAGAAAACAAAGGGTCTTTGGCCCAAGCTTTAAGAAAAAAATTAACACACTCTTCACAAATTAAGTTTGCATTTCATTAGGAGTCAGAAGCAGAAAGAAGCCATTTTCCCCAGTACTCTCTCCTCAAGTGTACGGAGTCTTCCACTCTCTCAGGGTATCAGCTATGTTCATGGATTTTGCAATCAAACCACCAGGATCCAACTCTCTACTATCTTACTAGTTACCTTTCTCAGAGCTGCAACAAAAGACCTGAGGTAGTCGACTTAAAGACAGAAGGGTTTGCTGTTTGGATTTGAGAACACCATCCATCATAGTGGCAGGAGTGTGATGATGGCTACCCACACTGCATCCACAGGCAGACAACAGGGAGCTGACTTCTGGAGCTCATTGAATGTTCTTGCTCCTTCTCTCCTGTTTTTTTTTTTTTTCATCCCAGCATCCATGTGGTGTTTAGGATGGGTCTTCATTAGTCTGGAAACACCCTCACAGTCATACCCAGAGAGGGGTTACCTAGGTGGCCCTAAACCTAGCCATATTGGCGATGAGCAATAATCATCACACACTTACCACCCCACTTACTTTGTCAACTAAGTTGAGAACGTGTTCGAACACTCTCAGCCTAGTTCCCTGCCTGGAAAATAAACATTTTGATCTAAGAATCTGTTAGGAAAGTTTTTGTCTCAAGCCCCGCCTCTTATCTGTAACGAGCAGGTTTTAATATCCCCGTGGGGAGATTCGTGTCTGGTTATCACCAGGTTCTGACCTCACTGCAGCTGGTTATCATACTTATTAAAAATAGCTCATTTTTATGTACACATATAAGGTTTCAAAACAACTTCTGGTTATCATAGCACTTCAAAAGAACTTCACTTCAAAACTTGTTTTCTTTCCTATTACAAAATGGAGTTGGTCCTATTAAGAGCCTTTTCCCGACAGTTTTGGTTAACAGGACCAGAAAACCCAATGATGAAGGGGCCTATTGGCTGAAAACCTAAAATTAGCTTGGACCTTCATTGAGCCTTTAACATAGCTGCTCAATAAAATCCACAAAATTCCAATTTATTTATTTGTCTTTATTAGTTCCTTTGTTGTTGTTTGCCAAGGGGTGACTTTCCTAAGCAGCGTCTATACTCATATTTATTGTGACTATTATGTCTGCAAAACCTTCCACAGAAGACCTAGTATCTTCCTAGAAAAGTTCACTGGAGATCTAACTATCCCAAACTGTGTCACATGATCAACTCTAAACTAAGCAGTACTGACTGGGGAATACACTAAGCTTGAGTCCATTAGCACTCACTCATCTCTACGGATGACATAGGAACCATTTCCTCCCAAGTTCTTAGGGTCTCCATTGGGAGGAGTGAAAATCTGGATACTATTACTAACAGGAAAAGAGAGAACATTTGGGTGGCCTAAAACAAAAACAACCCACTAACCTTCCACATGGGGATTTGAGGGTTACATGAAGTAATACACATAAAACATTGACAGCTGACACATGGTAAACACTCAGTAAAGTTTATTGTGTTATTGCTATTATTAGTACTACTGTCAGTGTCAATTAATTAACCTGATGCATGGCAGCATTATTAAAACCTAATATTACCCAGAGACTCAGGGCATCTGCTTCTCATTTGTGGAAATGAAAGAAAGGACGTCATGCTTAAGTCCCATTGAAACATGCTTTTCTTAGCCACATGTGGTTAAGAGTAAATTGCACAGCATGACAAGGTGTGGAAAGCCGTGGGAAAACTCAGTGCTTCGTTTTGCCCATAAAGCTATATTTCACCACAGAGGACACCTTTCTGGTATGACTAGACATTCCGTTAAGGACTTTCACCTTTCATGCTATATTCGAGCACTACCATGAAAACAGAGCCTGCACAATGAGTGCCTGTGTTATCTTTAAACCCTATTCCTACAAGCAGAGAACATTAAGAAGTGGGTAGGTCAGTCAAATGTCTAACCCATGGGCACCATTGCCAACGACGGCGTCCAGCTCTACTGCATTTCAGCACTGATAGAGAGAAGAGGGCTAGCTCTACATAGGTGAAGGGAATAGCAAGCAATCAAATTAGACATGTTGTAAAGTCCTGTACAAGCCTTCTGGTCAGTTGGTTGGTCCCAGGACACCTAAGCAAGTCTGAAATGATATCAAGCCAGTGTAGACCGATTTCTTCTGAAGAGACAGGGCTGAAAGGTAAAGTGTGACTTCGCACTTTTCTCAGCCCAGTCAGCCATAAAAAGAAGCAGATCCTTCATCAGCTGCTTAGTTCAGAAGGTGACACCCAAAAGAAAATAATTCCTGTACTTAGTGCTAGCACCTAAGCTCGTTCTGAAATTCTCACAAAAATCTGTACTGAGGGATTCTAGAGTTGAATTCTCACTGATAAGACAAAAGCAGTCTAGGAAGAATGATATGTCTCCTAGCATGTGTCTCTTAGCATGTGTCTTCTAGCATGTATCTCTTAGCATGTGTCTCCTAGCATGCGTCCCTTATCATGTGTCTTTTAGTATGTGTCTCCAAGAAGGTTTTGTTTCTCCCATAAAACTGGTGTCCCTTTACAAATGAGTACAAAGAAACAATATGTAAGCTGTGTTTATTCTTATTGAGCTAAATAAATTTGTAAAGAAACATCTTCTGAAAACTCATATTCTTTTCATTGAAAAGAGAAGGCTGCAAAGATCAATAAAAGAGAAAGAAATGAAGAGGCATCAATTCTCACCTTTAATTAAATATATAGTAATCTAGAGGTGGCTATAGGATATGAAGAAAATGATTACATTATCTGGATGACATTGAATAAAGGACCCTGGATGCAGTGGACTAAAACACCTGACAGTAACTAACATTATCCTGTGCTTAGGAAAGAGGAAAGGCCCCGTGTGAGTGAATGACGGTTTCGAGTCCACATATTAAGGATTGAGTAGGTCTGTAAACAGTCTGTCTTTTGATCTGGTCTAAATTATCCACCCCATATTTCCTCCAGCAAACTGGAAGCACATAAACCATAAAAATCAAATGACTGCTGGCACACAAGACGATGTGTCCTTACAATAAAAACAAAAGTATTTCTCCACCTGATGTTCTTTAAAGACCATATTAAGCCCCTCATATTCCAGTCAGAAAAAAAGTCTCAGGGAGCACTGGTGATAGTGTTACCTGCACCCAGCCTCTTTGTCTTGATTTGTCCCTTTTCTTCTCCTCCTTCTCTTCCTTCTTCTCCTCTTTCTTTTTCTTCTTAGCATCAAACGTTAATTAAACCTTTTACAAGCATTTATCACCACACACTGGAGACTTATCACACTCCTTTTTAGCTGAGTTATCACTGTGCTTAACCATCGAGATAACAACTACTTACCCAGCAGGACCTAAACGAGATGGAGTGGCCGGCACAATGACGGCAAGACAACAAAGAGAAAAACGGGGAAGATATCATTTAAACTATCTAATTAAAGCACTAGGCCAGTATTTCCCTGAGAGTGTTCTCTGGGTTACATAAAAGGCTCCCCCAAATACAAGTGTCCAGTGTTAGTGGGCCTGAGGACAACACATCTGACACCTTCTCCCATGCAGAATCACATGTATGAGCTCTAGGCCATCCCTCAGGAGACTGGTGTATTTAGTTAGTAAAGTGATCCATGTGTTTCTTTGTTCAGCCATGGAAACTTTAGTGGGTTTCTTGGCATCTGAAAGATAGACTACCTAGAACTTCTAGATGCACCAACCTAAAACTGGTGGTTGATGGTACCCACAAAACGCTTCCAAGATTGACCAATGGGGTGGGGAATTCTCAAATTCTTCACTTCTGTGGCAGACAAGGACATACATACCGGAAATGAAAAGGGAAATGCTATCTTCTGAATAATTTCAGATTTAATAATCCCATGTATAAGATTCTTTCTGTGAATTCAACCAGACAGAACAAGAGGAGGAAAAGGAACAGGAAAAAGGAGGAAGATGCCGGGAGCAACACAGCACTTGCCAACTACTTTTAAATGTACTTGATCTGAGCTAACAGATGGGTAGAGACTGTGAGGATACTCACGCCCATGATCAGCCATGCATTGGGTAGCGTATTCCCTGTGGGTAGGTAAACATTATTATCTATACTCAGACATAAAGAAATAGCTTCAGAGACTAAGCTTCCATTACATGAAAAATAGAATTATTGAAAAATTAGAAGAGTATAGATTGAAAGTCCTTCAGACAGGGAGGAGAGGCTGCAGAGCTGTGTGGAGTGGAAGTTTGCTGCTTGATGAGCTGTCCCCTGGGACCTTCTGAGGCATTGTCATAGCAGCGTCTGTCTTGTTAATAATGTCAAAGCAAGAGTGAGTACAGGCATTGGAGACGTTCCTAGACTCAGAACAAAGTAAGGACAAGCCCAGGACTCAAAGGCTGACGGGCAACTGGGCATGGACCTGGTTGGGCTGGGCAGTGTGGAAAGACTTGAAGAGTAAAGGTTATATATGTGAATGACAAAGCAATTCTTCAAGGAGGTAGGTGTAGAAGAAAGAAACACACGGGAAGATGGTGCAGGTACAGAGCCAAGGGGCTGTTCTGTACTCTGTCACGTCAAGATGGAATGCTCCAGAACACCTGCTGCTGCTTGCCCCTACATCTCCATGTGCTAATGAGAAACATATCTTACTTATACTGTATACCTTCCATTCCAGTCTGAAAAGTCAGAAACAGTTAAGACTGGAACTGTTCACAGTTACATGTGAGAGAAAACACTGCTCAACGTGGCTTAAGACAAAAAAAAAAGTAAAAAACAAATTTTAAAAATATTGTAGCCGGGCGGTGGTGGTGCACGCCTTTAGTCCAGCACTCGGGAGGCAGAGGCAGGCGGATTTCTGAGTTCTAGGCCAGCCTGGTCTACAGAGTGAGTTCCAGGACAGCCAGGGCTACACAGAGAAACCCTGTCTCGAAAAACAAACAAACAAAAACAAAACAAAAGAAAAAAATGCTGTAGATAATCGAAAAGTTCAGGACAAAATGACTACAGGCTGTTAACCCAAGAGCTGGTGGTTCAAATCAAACTATTGGCTTTCCCATTCTCTTTCCTTGATTGATGGATTTACTTATTTACTTACTTAATCATCCATCCATTATTTATTGTTATTATTTTGCTGCGGTTTTTCATGTTTTATTTGCTATTGTTTGTGTACTGGGGATGGAATCCATAGCCTTCTTGTCCATGTTCTGTACTTGACCCCTGAGCTCTTGGTATCGTGGACAGGGCCTCACTACATAGCCAACGTCTGTGTGAACTCACAGTCCTTCTCTTCCTGTTTCTAGTGTTCTGGGATTGCGACTGTGTGTGACTGCTCCCTCTTCTTCCTGCTTCTCTTCTGTCTCTGTTGTTACCTCTAGTATTCTTTCCCATCGCTCCACTTCCCCTTCATTTTGTGTCAGAATAATTTTCTATCCGACCTCCACTGGAGGCCTCAGATACCCCAACAGCTGTTATCTCTACAGCTATAAGTCATTGTGGAAAAGAAAATCTTATCATAGAAAAACCAATCAGCCAACCAACCAAACAAACAAAATAACAACAACAAAAAGCTAAAAAATGTTTGTCACTGTGTCCCATCAGGCCTACCTGAGGGTCACGATTACCCCTGTACCAAACACAATGTTCCAGAGACTAGAACACACCTACTGCCATTATGTGTCCCCTGGAGCTGAGAGTGGGCAGTCTGCTTAAAACCAGAAAAGCCATGAGGGCATGGAAAGGCAGTCCTCCAAAGAGGAAGGATCATGAACACAGAAAAAAAAAATAAATGTCTGCTATAGAAGACAGAAATAGTACCTTTAAAGTTAAATAAGTCCTAAGTATGAAAAACCTGTGTCTTGGGTATCAGTCATTGATAAATATGTCAACATTCAGTGGAAACAGAATCAGGGGAGCAATTGATTCTTCTTGGCAGAGGCAGGGGGATCTGGGCAAGTCTTCACAGAAGAAGTGCTCCTAAACTGTGCTCAAAAGAACAGTTAGGGCAGAGAAGGTCAGGGTTCACAAACCACACCACAGTCCCAGCTTCCATCCCCATTTTGTTGCAACCATGTGACACTTTCTGGCCAAGCTTACAGGAGAGGTGGGTAAAGCTGGTTTGTTTCTTAGTCCTTCGCAGAGTCTGCAGAAGCTCTGTGTGGACACCATGGAGCCATAAAACACAATCTGTGGGTCAGCACATGCAACAAAGCCACTCAGCAAAGACACCCAGCTCACAGGGATCTTTTGCATATGTGAGGAATCTCTGCCGTGGTAAAGATACTGAGATTTAGGATTAAGATATGATCACCCCTTGTGTTCTTGGACTCGTGCCACATGTATTCTCAAACTTTGTGGTTTTCATTTATGTAAAAAAGCTCCTCCGTTCTTGTATTAATTACCTTTCTTGCTGTAATAAAATGCCTCGCAAAGGCAACCAAAGAGTGGGATGTTCTGTTCAGACTTGCAGTTTAAGAACAGATACAGTTTCTACAGTGTGGCGGGAAGGTGTGGGGTTAGGATCTTGATGCGGCTGGCTACACTGTGTCCAGAGTCAGCAAGCAAAAAGAGCTGAAAGATGGGGTTACATTTTCTTCTCCTCCTCATTCAGCCTGGGACCCTGGCCCATGGAATGGTGCTGTCAACCTTTGGGGTGGGGGGAAGTTACCCCTTTCAGTGAAACTTTTCTGGAAACACGATCATTGGTACGTTTTGGAGTGGGTTTCCATGATGAATCTAAAATCCAGTCAAGTTGTCAAAGAACATTAACTGCTACATTCTTCAAGAGAAGCAAATGGTGGCTCTTTAGGGCCTTAATCAATTTGTTCTGCTGATCCAGAATGTCACAGACCTAGCGATTTAAAAATAACAGAAATTTATTTCTTACTTAACCCATTTGTTCTACTATTCCAGAACATCACAGACCTTGGTGATGTAAAAATAACAGAACTTTATTTTTTCATAGCCTAGAAGATGGGGAAATCCAAGACCAATGTGCTGGTCTGGAAGACTGTTCTCTGACAAGTTGGGGCATTCTCTGGATGGGAAGAAAGTTGTGTACTCATTTGGTAAGAAGGATAGAAAATCAAGAGAGTTCACTCTTCAACTTCCAGCCTTTTACTCTTGTGCTGATCCTGGCCATGAGGGCTTTACTACCTCCCAGAATGCCATACGGCATTAATGTGTTCGAAGCTAAGTTTCAACATGAATTTTGAAGGGAATACCATGATTCAACCACAACCCTGGGGAATTATAAGAAAAAGTAAGGAACACACACTAGAATATGTCATAGTTAGAGTAAGTTAACAAGCATCGGTTACTAAAGAACAACTTATTTAGTTACAAGCTCTTACTCATCAGCTACAGCCATGTAGCTAAGATATGTTGGCTTGAAACATTTTCTATCACATAAGTACATGAGGTGAGCTGAGGGTTCAGTGATCTAAGCAATTCTATTCTGTGTGGGGTTTTTTTTTCCCTCCCAAGGGCAATGTGCAGGTCATTTCATATTTTATTCTTCAATGGTTTCATGCACGTGTATGATGATCTTCAAGCATTCATTTCACACCCCCTCCCTGTTTTCTCTCAGCCTCCGCCTTCTTCTGATGAAAACTCTTCTCCTCCCAGCGAATCTTCTTCCTACTGTGTGTGTGATTCACTGAGTGTAACTAGAGCTGCTTGTATGAGCACAGGTGGGAGGTTCTTTAACAGAGTAAGGGCAACTTGTCAGTGGGTACATCACTGAAGAAAGTGGTACTAGCCCCTCAGCACTCACCATCAATAGTGTCTGGGGGAGGAGCTGGAGTCTCATGATTCTTTATTCCATAGTAAAATATTGACAGGCTTAATGTTGGACAGGCCTTGGATCCACACCTACAGTGAATTCATGCATACAGTGTCTGTATTGTATCCAGATGTCTTTTCTGTGGCTCATCCCCTCTTCCTCTAGTTTTTACATTCTTTTCCTCCCTTCTTCTGCAATCCTCCCTGAGGCTTGAAGTTAGTGGTCTAACTGCAGGTCATTTTTTAATGTCATGGAATAGGCACATTAGTGCAATGAGCATGCATAAGGCTTTCTCATGCCCAGGCTCTGATCGAATGAAGTGACACGTGTGACTTCATACCCATAGAGTCACCTATACCAAATCAAAGCTGAGGTGTGAAGATATGCAATTCTATTTATGACAGAGCCATGGAAGAGGTATAGAAATATATTAAAGTGCATTAAATGTAGTACTGGACCACAAACTCCATCCACAGACCCAGGAGAACTCTCGGAGACTGCAGAAGATACCTGTGTGCATGCCACGGTTTTTCTACACTATGAAAATGAAGACCACTAGCCCCAGCCTTCCAAGTCACTTTCATTTTAAGAGCTCAAAAACAAAGTGTCTCAGTGTCCACAGTCTTCTCTGTCCACCAACACCCTTTGTCAATGTTGTACACAACAGAAGTAATCCAGCCCTTGGCAGATCGGGAGTCTGTGTCTTTCTTTAGCCATGACAAGCAAGAAGATGTAAACAGACCATAAGGGAAGCTGCCTTTTTCATTTGCACCCCTCCATTCGTTTTGCGTTGATAAGATACACAGCCTGGGAAAGCTATAAATAAGAGGCTAGAAACAGCTTGAGGGGCTGGTGATGGAGCCACAAATCAGCAGAGTTACATCTTCATCAGGACCCTGATATGGAACTTTTACAATTGCCAAAATATATTTATCTCCGCTGTACAACTTGTAGATCACAAGCTAAAGCAGAGAGACCTCAATGCTCTCCATGTTGCTACAAAGTTTCCTGTGGATCAGCCGAATCAAGCTGGAGTGGATGCATCTATTTCTTGTCTTACCTAGGGCAAGATTACTCACATAGTTGGTGGGTCTGGCTGTACCCTTTTTCTAATTTCACCTATATGGCACCCCGCACACCGAGCCAAAATGCATGTGGGAATTTAACCCCACTGTAAAGATGTTCTTCCCCAGTTGAAAAATAGGGAAGTTTTTTCCCCCTCTTCCCCTCCTCCTTCTTCTCTTCTCCTTCTCCTTTTCTTTCTTCTTCTTCTTCTGGAAATACTGCCTTACATTTTCACCTGCTGTTCCCCTGAAATGTCCTTTCCAAATCTGAAAAGTCACCTCATACACTTAGGAAAAAAAATCCTAAAATTAATCAAAGTAGGATTGGCTAGACTGTAATAACAAGTACCTGTAAAGTCTCATTGACATAAAACCACATTATCTTACAACATGGATTGCTCCTTCAGCCCCATGAGAGATGGGTTTCTTTACCTGGGACCTTCTTCCATACAAGTCTCCTATATCAAGGCCCCACAGTGTCTTTACACAGCTTCCATACTGCAGAGAGAAAAATGGATGAGGCTTTTAAGCATCCTGTCTTAGAAGCTGGTGGCATCTATGCAAATCCTTGTCTAGAACTTGTCATACAGTTACAATGGAACTTAAAAAGATGCTGGGAACCGCCGGGAAGCATGGACATATTTTGTACCCACAAATGTCTGTGCTCTAACCACTGCTCTATCAAGCTCAACTTGGAAGTACTTCTTCCATGAAGATTTTCCCAGTAATTCCTGCCTCTTCCAAGAAGAATGAATTACTATGCTGTTTGCGCTTTCACAGTGCATTAGTAAAAACTCTAGAGCCTGTGGGTCACACCCCTTTATGGGTCAAATAACCCTTTCACAAGGGTCACATATCAGATATCCTGCATGTCAGATACTAACATCACAATTCATAACAGTAGCAAAATTATGATTGGGAAGTAGCAGAGAAAATAATTTTATGGTTAGGGGGTCACCACAACATGACTAACTCTATTAAAGAGTCCCAGCACTAGGAAAGTTGAGAACCAGTGTTCTACAGTTATCATGTGAGCCCCACAGAAGAAAAAAATATAATGCTTTTTTTTTCTCTGTAGCCCCCATAATATTAACAAGGAAGTAGGTTTGGATTGGATTTAATAAATTTTAAGCGAATAAATGTTATTTTGCAGTTAACTTTGACCTTTGTTTCCCACCCTCCCTAATGACTGGGGAGCATTGTGGACACCTCCACAAGGCCGGCTTTGACCCTTCGTTGTGGAAATGCTCCCTTGACTACATTTCTCCTTCTGGGAATGGCAAGAAAGCAAAGCCAGGGAAAGAGCAGATAAGAGTAAAGCCCCAGTACAGCATCAGTACATCAGTACGGCAGCCCGTGGATGCCAAAGCCAGGTCAGGAATAAACACTGCCCCTCCAGGCACCGACCCACTCTCCAATCTGGCCACACTTCCACCCATCACCACCAAGAGCACAGTGTGCTGGGCTCCAAGCCCCTAGGGCAGCTGGCGTTTCCAAGCCCACAGTCCAAGACTTTGTAAGAAGAGCTGAGCGAGCTGAGCTGAGCTGAGCTGAGCTGAGCTGAGCTGAGCTGAACTGAGCTGATTCTCAGATGACAAGGATAAATGAAGGGAAAGAAGCTTTCTCAGTTTGGGGGCCTCTGAGAAAAGGAAAAATGTAAGCTTCCTAAAATTCACCACTCTTGGCATATGCTGTGACTTTCCCATTCATACCAGCAACTGCGGGAAACTCAGCTTCTGATTATAACATCAGGAAATTAACGAAGAGTTTATAAATAAGCTCTGACTCAGAGCACAGCCTTTAGGAATGTTCCTCAAGCCTCCTGGGAACTGTTGCTCCCGACAAGCCCTCACTCTTGAGGATAGTCCCTCTCGAGGGCCCTTACCACCTTCCTGGAACTTGGTTGCTTCTGACTTTGCCAACTCTCTGTTTTCTGCCTGAGGGCTCTCCAGGACTCCGAACTTGTGCCCAAACCCCAAATGGACTGTGGTTGGACAAGAACATAGAGAAGTTAAGGCAGAGTGGTGGTTTTGCTTTCGCTTTCTGTTACTGCCATAAAGCTCGATGACACAAGTCAGGGGACTGAAGGTTTATTTTAGCTCACAATTCTGTCATTGCCAGGAAGTCAAGGCAGACGCTTGGAGGAACTGGTCACATCCATAGTCAAGAGGAGAGAAAAATGAATGTACGCACGCTTAGGCTCAGCTGGCTTTCTCCACTGTTGTACCCTTTACCTCAGAACCCTTTACCTAGGGAATGATCCCGCCCTCAGTGGGCAACTCTCTCATCTAAGTTATCACAGTCACGATATCTACCCCTGCCACAGACAACCTGATCTAGACAATTCCTCCCTGAGACCATCTTCTCAGGTATTCTAGATTGTGCCAAATTGGCAATCAAAAATTAATGACATTGTGTTACCATGGCTCTTACCGTAATTCAGGGCCACCCATGGGCATGTGGGTCTTTGACTATATAAGTAATTTGAGTCACCCATTATTAGTATAGCAGTAGCATTCTTGTAGCTCAGCTTATCCCAGCCCTGCAGAACGTGTACCACAGTCTCCAGGAGCAATAATTTTCCTGTCACAATGCTATCCTGGACTGGACCCCAGATGATTTTAAAATGTCCAAACTCTGAGGCTTCTCTGGGCATCTAGTCAACCCTACATCAGGGTGAAATGGCCAGAGACAACCCTGAGGGGAAATAGAGTGATCTGGTCCTGATGCAGACCCAGAGCATTTACCCAGATGGGACTACTGTTAGGGCAAGGCTATATAACTTTTAGGACACAATGCAAAGTGAAAAGGTAGAAACTGCCTAAAAGTGAATTAAAATACCAAGGCAGGGATGGAGGAAAGTACCTCTCAGTGTGGGGTTCTGTGTGACTGACTTCTGTGCTGAAAGCTAGCCTTCACTATGGGTTGCTTTCATAGGTCCTAACCACTAAAGGGAAACTCTTGAAATTTCAGGGAAGGCACCTCAAAGCACAGGTTCTCTTAAAATGGAATCAGGGCAGAAGTCACATTTACTTGGGTCCAAGTGAAGCACTAGGTGAGAATTACAAAACAATTTATTCATCCACAGATCTCCAAATATCAAGGAACTCATGATAGAAAATAGCAAAGTGGGGGAGCAGGGGTAGAGAGAGCTCTGTAGGTAAAAGCACTTAATGCTCTTCCAGAGGACCTGAGTTTCATTTCCAACCGCCACACTGGGCAGCTTACAACCAAAGGTAACTTTATCACGGGGGACTCCGATTCCCTCTTCTGGCCTCCACAGGCACTGCATGCACAAACTGCCACAAACACACACACATACACACAAATAAAAGTAAATATTTATTTATTTCTTTGTTTGCTTGCTTATTTGTTTGTTTTAAGAAAAATGACTAAGTACTTTATGAGGCATATACCAGGACAATATTACAATGGCAACCAAAATTATGGTTTTGAGAGACATAAAAATATAAA
The DNA here is from genome assembly GCF_011762505.2 of Arvicanthis niloticus. Taxonomy (NCBI): domain Eukaryota; kingdom Metazoa; phylum Chordata; class Mammalia; order Rodentia; family Muridae; genus Arvicanthis; species Arvicanthis niloticus. The sequence goes on along the minus strand of NC_047674.1, from coordinate 59,517,463 downwards.
TTAAATTATTGCATCATAAATTCAAGTGATTCAAATAAATCACTATCATGTAAGTATGCATGCATAGAAAAATTAGTAATTTTAAATAGCAACATAATTTCTGTTTTAGAAATTATTATTAATTTAATTTTGAAATGTACTTATTTTTAATTTATGTGTATTTGTGAGTGCCTGCATCATGTATGTATACCTTGTGTATGCCTTACGTCCACAAAGGCCAAGCGAGAGTTCCACAGAACTGGAGTTACAGGTGGTTATAACCCAACAAATTGGTGCTAGGAACAAAACCCAGGTCTTCTGCTGCAAATGCTACTTTTATTTCTTCAGATGAAGTGATGAGATGAGAGCCATACCCTAGCTGTACAAATACATGGCTTGAGCTGAGTCCAGAGTGTTTCTTTCTCTGTGCTAACTGTCCTTAGGCCTATATTTGGAAGCTTCTAGCCTCTTTACAATCCAGTCTTCCAAGCTGACTGATTCAATCTAACTTCTCTAGGTTTCTGACTGAATTGCTCTGCCTGGCCTCTTACCAACTTTGGCAATATGTTCTAATCTTCTGACTCCTAATTCTCTGGTGCTTTCTGTCTTCACCTGTGTCTAGCTTGTTCTCTCTGTACCCTGTCTCTGTAAAAGTGCCATACATACACACTGCCCACCAAATACCACACCACACACTTTTCTCTCATGCTGCTTTTGAGTCACCTCTCTTCCGCTGGTCTCCTGTGAGCTGAGTGTATCCTATCTCTGACTCATTCTGTCAAATATTTCTCTGATTCATTACATTGACTACCCCTCAATTATAGGTCACTTTTAAATATGGCTGCTTCCTTCTATAAACTAACCTTACCTTTACTGTTAGGGATTAAAGGTGTAAAGGGTGTGTCTGTATTCCAGCCAGACCATACTGTAATCCAGGGCATTTCTGCATTCTGGATGAATTATATCTTTGGATATGATCCCTTGACAGATGAGTATGTTGCTAAATTCTCTAAATTCTCTACATTCTGCAAGAGCAGCATGTGCTTCTAACTACAAAGCTATCTCTTCAGCTTCAAATAGCAGTAGAATTTTAACAGTTCTGTAATCCTGTGTGGAAATCTTTAAAATAACACTTTATTACCATTGTTATATTTGCCTGTAACTCATTTTATTCAGAAAAATATGATTTTTATCAGCAAAAAAAGAATTCCTTAGTTTTAGTGAAATATATTGAGTTATATAAGAAGTTAAAACTTCTTTATCTGTATGGATCCTAGAATTTTTTTTTTTATTTTAAGCTTTATAAGACATGTATTCTGTTCTATTCAGTGTGTTCAATTTTTAGTCAATGGAAGAAAGACATTGAAATGACCTTTTTATAGCCTCAAATTCACAATTGTCCTGGCTCAGCCTCCTCAGGACTAGAATTACAGATATGTACCATCATACCTTTATAAGTTCTTTATAAGCCAGTTTACTTAATGTGAACCTTTCCCTTTCTGTCCCTTGACCAAGGTGCCTTGTCATTGATGTAGATATGAATGCCAATGCCACCAAAGTCATTGAGAATCTACAGGGAAGGTGTTTAGACCCAGTACAGCAAAAAGTTACGCAGGCCTGAGTATGGAAAAAATACAGATTTTTCCCCCCAATGTCTTTATCTCCAACCCTACTCAGGATATGAGTTTTGCTAACTGAAGATTCCTGTCTCTACCGGCTTATGCAACCTCTATCAGATTTTTTCACAGTAGAAACATTTGCACCCCCTGATGGACCACAGCAAAAAGAGATAAGTAAGGGGTACAGGATATTCTTTAAAGGTGACCAAAATATTAACTTCTGTGGAGACTACTAACTTACTAGATTAAATAGAGGGTAGTTAAGCAGGACAGATTGTTCTAGGAGACCACCAAGTGGTTTGGCTGTACTTTACTTAATCTTCACCCCAACTCCATTAGTTTTTCTGCAGCAAAGCATGAGAAAACCTGAGGGCCATCAGGTTTAGTCAGAAACTATGAAGACAAAGGGCCAGTCAGAAAAAGTCAGAGGATCCCTCAGAGATCCTTAGTATTTTTTTGACTTGATTTTGTTTTGTGGATATTTTCCTTGTACTTGCTTTGGCTGCCAGAAAACTTAGAGACAGAATGATAGATAATTCATCACTAGTAAGTGGACAATTTACATCACTTCTCCTGTTCATTAATTTGAATCTAATTCCAATGACATTTCTCTTTATTTTTTTCTTAGACCTACTTTCTTTAAACTTCCCTACTTTTGTTCTTCTCTCATGTATAACATCCTGATTGCAGTGCTTCTTTCTCCCCTCCTTTTAGTTTCTCTTCCCTACAACCCCTCCCTCCCCCCACCTCAATCCTCCATCCCTTGCCTCCACTAGAAAAGAGCAGGCCTCCCAGGTACATCAAACAAACCCAGCACAACAAGCTACAAGACCAGGCACATACCATCACATCAAGGCCGTACAAAGCAACCAACTAGGAGAAAAAGGGTCCCACGACTAGGCAATAGAATCAAAGATAACCTTTATTCCCACTGTTAGGAATCTTACAAGAACACCAATTCACTCAGCCGTACATATATACAGAGGATCTAGGTCAGACCCCTACAGGCTCCCTGGTCTCTGGAGCCCCCATGAGTCCCAGTCAGTTGGTTGTGTGGGATGTGTTCTTGTGTCTCTGACTCTTCTGGTTCCTCTGATGCTTCTTTCCCCTTCACAGGATTCCTCCAGCCCCATCTAATGTTTGAGACTCTGCATCTGCTCCCACCAGTTGCTGGATGAGTTCTCTTTGGTCTCCCTGAAGACAATTAAACTAGACTCCTAGATCTACTTTCTTAACTGCTTATCTTGTGTCCTATATGAACCATCTCCAGATGTTTTTAAGGCGATAAAGCCCTTCTTGCTCAATTGCAGCCTGGAGAGACAGAAGCCCTGAAGCCTGCTCTGCAAGACTGTCCTCCAGAGCACAAGCCATGTCATCCTGAATAGGATAGAAAGACAGGGAATTACAGCAACATGAGGAGAAAAGTTGGGTGTAGGGGTCTGATACAAGTCCTGATCTGCTTTCTCTGCTGAGAAAGACAGGAGACTTCAGACGTACCAATCAGGATGGGAAGGCCTACAGGTGCAAGTGTTTTCCACTTTCCTCTTGTCAGAGATGGCAAATAGTGGAAATAAGGGTTACTTAGGGCCAGATGACGTATTAACAAAGAGACCTCAATAATCAATATACAGGTCAGAAATTAGGTTGTGCTTACTTGGGGTTAAACTTGTGTAAAACCCCGAGTTTCTAGAACTCCCTCCCCCCTTTTTTCTTAAACCTAACCAGTGTCCCACATTAATCCAACTTTCAACTTAGTTTGCTGAGTTGTTAACCCTGCTGTAAACTATATCTCTGGACAATGTTAGAAAGTAGGAGAAGAGGGTTCTCAGTTACCTTTATATGTAACCTGAAAGGTACAATGTCCTACATACACCCACTGTTACAGAAAAACACAACTGTTACTCTTCCTTGGGAAGTCCACACTTGTCCTTTCCTGTCGCTACCCACGTCCGACCAGGGGAATAAGGCAACGGCAACCGTGTTCTTCTTCAAGCGGTTTATTCAGCTATCCCTGTACAGTGCGCTTCCTCTCTCTCTTCTTTTCCTCTTCTTTTTCCCCAGCTCCCGCAGCCCCTTATAAGCATTGCCTTCATCCTATCAGCAACTGCCATGAAGTCACTGGTGATTGGCCATTCTCAATGATTTGAAGTGGGGTGATCGGGTAACCACACCTCTCAGTGCATATAACTCCATATATGGAGTTGTCTTTTCTCTGTTACTTTTCTCTGTCATTGCTGTTACTGGCATGGGATACATGCCTTTGGCATGAAATAAGCTGTTTAACATGTTTTATTGAATGAATGAACTCAAGAATGCTTTGACAGTGGTTGAAATGAACAGAAGCAACCCACCCTCTGCATGTGCCTCACTGGTGACTGGTCATCAGAAGACAGCTTCATAAAATCGAGATGCAATTGTAACATCAGAGTTTCCAGTGATAGCCACAAAGCCTTCTGCTGCAGAATGACTGTCTGGTTCAGACACCATCAGATGCTCTTTGTTTACTGTGAATGTCAAGACAGCTCCATCAGGAGGGTCCCATGGACCCTGCTATCAACTGGAAACTCTTCTCTTCAAGCAACAAAAAAACACTCTAAATGAAATGCTTTAATATTTGAGCTAACCTTAAACAAACAACTTTTATCTGAAGACGGTGTCTCATGCAGCCTAGGCTGGTCCTAAACTCTCTAGGTAGCCTTTTTAATTTTTCTGGCTTCTATCTCCCAAAAGCTGATATTATAAGCATGAGCTAGAATGTCTTCTGTTGTGCTGAAGATCAAACCCATGCAATCTTGACAAATATTCTAATTAAGTAACTATATCTTTAGCCCCAAAAGAAGCTGCATTTTTATCTATGTAGAAACTTTCCTAGGGAAGCTTAGAATCAGAGCCCTGAGTGATCATGACCCTGAGTGACATTGACCCTTCGGGGCCAACCATGAGGGCAGTACTTTGACGATCGTAAGTTTATGGCTACCAAGTCCTCTAAACTGTATAGTTTCTGCAGCCGTAATGCAGTAACAGTACATGAAGTTTTAGATTTGGGGTCATACTTTTTTAACTTCCTAGATTTTAAACCAAGTATCTAGTACTTCGAAAACATTTGCCATTGTGTAAATATTCACTGTGTTCCAACACGAGAGTACACACTTTCCACTCGGTGGAGAAAACATGGAACTTGGAAGTCAGTCTTCCTCCCGCTGACGAGAACAGATTCCAGGACCTTATGAGGTGCTAATAAACAGTGAGTGACAGAAAGCACAGGAGGAAAAAAAAATCCGGAGGGATGATCTGGTGGGGGTTGGGTGGCAAGCTCAAACAGCCAGGGGACAAGAGGCTTCAGGAAGAACAGAAGCGAATACCAGGAAATCTGTGCCTGCTGCCCAGGGGAGCAGGAGAAATGCTTAAGTGTGATAACCATGCAGTTTATGGAGCATTGTTCGGTGTAATTCTTTCCATGAAATCTGCAGTAAAACTGTGTGAGACATCTCTATCTAGAAATGAGCCATAGTAATAACTTAGTGGGTTAAAGCACTTTTCCCCAAGGGCACATGAGAGAACCAACTCCCAACAGTTACCCTCTGACCTCAACATGCACACTGGGGCATATACACCTGCACCTACATCAACACTTGCACATGCACACACTAAGCAAACAAACAAACAAATGTGATTTTGAAATTTTGAGTGGGAGATACGGTTCAGTGTTAAGGATTATCCACTGCTTTTACAGAGGATTCAAATTCAGTTCTAGCACCCATGTGAGGAGGCTCACAACTACCTGTAACTACATTTCCAGGGGCATCTGCTCAGATACCTGCACACACATTCATATACACATACACACATTTAAATAAATAAAATATAGCCTTTAAAAAAAAAGAAACACATATGACCTGTGTGTGAGGAACATAAATGGTAAAACATCCAGGTTACATGCTTGACTTCTTTCATGATGGCTTTGGGTCCAGTGAGAAAACTAAACCGCCTAGACCGAGCTGGCCTCCTGGCTTGCAATTTCCATTAGAGCCCCCGTCTGTTCTCTGTGTTGCTGTGCTGTTTTCACACTGTGGTGACAGGTTTGCTGAGGGACAGAGGCTGCAGAACCTGTGAACCTTACAATGATCCTTTTCAGAGAGCTTGCCACCCTTGCTCTCAAGTCTGAAAGAAAGACTTAATCATGGAAAGGAGAAAACACTAGTACCAATCAGGACTAGACTGGAGACCCATGGACTCAGCAAAGCCGGGTTCATGGTAAAGTCACTGTGTTCTCTACCATAGTTTCTCAGCTGAACAGAAGACTGACAACACTTCACAGAGTTGTCAAACATGAGAACTGTCCTTCCTTCCTTCCTTTCTTCCTTCCTTCCTTCCTTCCTTCCTTCCTTCCTTCCTTCTTTCCTTCCTTCCTTCCACCCATCCATCCATCTGTCCATCCTTCCTTTCTTTCCCATAGGCTTTCATTATATATCCCAGACTGGTCTGGATACACAATCTTCCTGTCTCAGCCTCCAGAGTGCTAAGAATACAGTAGTGTTCTAACACATCTGTCCTGTGGAAAAAATTAATATATGTTTTATAATCTTTAAATACAGGAAAATGTCAGATATTCTGATAATGACTCAAAGTGGTGACTTTATAAATTATAGATGCCATAGAATCCCCGCCCCTCTCTGTATTTATATCTCCACTCACATCTGGATCATCTGTACCTATATAGATATAGACCCTTCTATCAGTGTTTATTGGCTTGGTTCCAGGACTCCGACCAAGACCATGTGCCTGTGAATGCTTATGTCTCTCACCAGGTGTGAGAGTGGTTGCATATACTCTAAGTTATCTCTAGGTTACTCATAATATTTAATGCCATTACATGCTATGGAAGTGAATTCATTGTTTAAGGAATAATGACAGGGAAAGTCTGCATGTATTTAGTAGAGATAAGATTATTTCTTAAACATTTTATTAATCAGTATCAATATTGATGTAGCTGTCTCCTTGTCTGATACCACAGTGTCCCTGGATAGGAACAATCTGAATGCGGTGTTCTCAAAGATCGGAAAAGATGCTTTGGGTTGTGATGAGACTTTCTGATATCGTCCCCTTTATCTTCAAAGCTCCTAGTAAGAGTTCTGTTTGAAGTTTCCTTGTGTGGATACTCTCTTGATTGGTGTAGGAGAGCAACGAGGATGTTTCGCTCACATATAAACATTTTACCTGCTGGAGGAAGACAAATGTGACTAGGCTGGCAAGTTGGCTCTGCAGGTAAAGGCACTTGCCACCAAGCCTGATGACCTGAGTTTGTCCCTGGAACCCACATAATGTAAGTGAGAACTCTCTCAAGCTATCCAGTGACACTGATACATATTCATATGCAAGTATGGGGAAACCCACATTTTTTTACATGCAAAGGTAACACAACCACTGTAAAGATAGTTTATGTGCAAACAATGGACAAGAAGTCACTACTAGACTTCCCATAAGATCAAAAGTATGTTAATTTTTCAGTGAACAGAGTGTTGGTAATATCCTTTTTGTTTTTTAAATTAGGAGTTTAAGTTACAGTGATATGAGACAAAGAGTCTGCTAGTGGCGTTTGAAGGCAAACTCATAATGCTATTTTTTAAGATCTGCTTATGTATATGAGCACTCTATTTGCATGTATGCTTGCATGACAGAAGAGGGCGTCAGATGCCACTATAGATGGTTGTGAGCCATCATGTGGTTGCTGGGATTTGAACTCAGGACCTCTGAAGGAGCAGCCAATGCTCTTAATGGCTGAGCCATCTCGCCAGCTCTTCATAAATGCCTTTTAGGACAGTAAAATGTATCAGTGTAACCACATCCACAGCCATGTGAACTTCACAGGCACATCTCACTGAATCCCTAGGAATCTAATTGCCTCCAATTCCATCATGGGAATTTTTTTTTAACCCACAAAGTGTTTAATATGCTCCTGTAAAATATGATGAATCATGTGAACGTGTGGACAAGCAATTGATCCACCATCCTCCAGATGACATTTAAGGACCGATTCACTAAAGTTTTAGGAGAGCTAAAACAGGTAATTATAAACACCCACATAAACATCCATCTTCTCTATTGCCCACGTGTGCCTGAAAGCTACAACAGTCTTCTTGTTGATTTCCCTGATGAAATGCATTTCAACGAGCTTCAACCAAGCAGGGGTTAAAGTGTTATGTATTGCACAATTCTACTCAAAAGCAGCCGGTGTTTTCTCAGCAATGTGAATGCCCGTCTGCCAGTCCAACAATCATTGATAACTGCCATGTTTTAGTTTTCTGACTTAGAAAAAACAAATAAGTTATATTTATAGATTTGTCTTGACTATTTTGATGAATTTGCCTTTAAATCATATTCCAGGAATATTTAGTAGATCTAAGGCATTGGAGTTTTTTCAAAGCACAGTAGATTTGTGACCTACCTATATTTATAATTATTAGTACTGATTCATAATTCCTAATTACCTCAAAATTATCTTTCCTTGAAACCTTCAAATGGAGTGAAAAAAATCATTATTTTAAACCTCCTCAATTATCTTTTAGAGCAATGAATAGGGTTTCCTCAACATAGCTGCCTATCAGAGTGACCTGAGAACTGTTACAGATTCAGACTCCCAAATCTACTCTAACCAACCAAACCCCAGTCTTGCAGGGTGAGACTCTGTGTTTTTATGTAAATGGAGGCTTCAGAAGACCCTTCCATAGTTAGTGTAACATCAGTTGGACAACCATAAAACAACACTAAATGGCACACCTTTGTTCTGAAGGACTGACATTGTGCTATCACACACACACACAAACAAGCATTAATATTATTAATATGTTGGTTTACCAAAAATACAAAACTCAGAAATTAAGCTAAAATGAATAGAGGCCTCTAGAAAGAAAAATATGTAAGTATATAAAAAACATAAATGGTTTAAACAAAACAAGAGGCAACTCGTGCTCTTGGACAGGGTGCTTTACGATGTGAAGATGCAGTCCTCTCCAAACGCAATTCTAAGCTTTATTCTAAAATCCACAGTTTTAAATGCTCTTAAATAACTAAATGTGATGACTAATTTATGTCAACTTGACACAAGCTAGAGTCATTTTGGAAGAAGGAACCCACCAGATTGGTCTGTAGGCAAGCCTTAATTTTCTTAACTGGTGATTGATGAGGGAGGACCCATCCCATTATAGGTGAAGCCACCCCTGGGCAGGTGATCCTGGGGTATATAAGAAAGCAGGCTGATGAGCTACAGAAATGGCTCAGTGGGTAAAGGTATTTTTTGCTCTTCTGGAAGATTTGGGTTTCGTTCCCAGTACTTACATTGTTGCTTATGACCATAATAAGATTCTAGGAGAAGCCATTGTTGAAGATGTAGCCCAGTTGCAGAGGCTCTAGCATTTTGGAGATGCCGTTACCATGGAATGACTACCAAAGACAGAAGAAGGTATGGGCTGGAGCTAGCCCGAGACAAGCTGCACGTGCTGGAGATGGCAGAGCCAGAGAAGGGGAGCTTCTGTGGAAGCCCTTTGGAGTCCAGACAACCATGAATCCCAGACGTCTAACCTGAACTTTGAGCTTCAGTTTTGCTTAGCTTTGATTGTTACTGTGCTTATTCCTTCTTGGAGTCAGAAAGTATAAAACTTATTATTTTATTTTAGAGGAACCTATATGCGACGCGCTACCTCGCCGATAAGGAGCACGCCACACTCAGGATTCTTCTGACAGCATTTATTGAACAGCTCTTCAAGATGGAGAAAAGGAGAAGGACGCCAAGCTCAGAAAGCCCGCGCCATCAGTTCTGAATCCTCTGCGAGCCAACAGGGTCCTTCGTGACTGGTCAAAACCCCGAGATGTTCGGCTTCATCCCGGGTTTCGGTTCCACTTGTGACGCACAGCCTCGCTGGTAAGGAGAACGCCACACTCAGGATTCTTCTGACAGCATTTATTGAACAGCTCTCAAGATGGTGAGGTGGAGGGAAGGACGCCGAGCTCAGAAAGCCCGCTGCTTAAATAGAGCTTTGGAAGACGTGCAGATCCCTCATTGGCTCAAATCTTTCATCCAATTGTCATACTCGGTTTTCGCGCCATGCGCAGGCGCATTCTCAAGTAAAGCTTCCGTGAAGAACCAGGAAGCAGAAGCCTGCGCCATCTTGTAATGGCGAATGCGGCTCCTCACACCTATAGTTAAAAGACTGCTTTAGTTAGGGTTTTACTGCTAGGAACAGACACCATGACCAAGACAACTTTTGTAATGACAACATTAATTAGGGCTGGCTTATAGATTCAGAGGTTTAGTCCATTATCACCAAGGCAGCATCCAGGCAAGCATGATGCAGTAGGAGCTGAGAGTTCTGCATCTTCATCTGAAGGCCACTAGGAGAAGACTGGCTTCCAAGCAGCAAGACAGTCTTAAAGCCCACACTCACAATGACACACCTATTCCAACAAGGCCACACCTACTCTAACAGGGCCACACCTCCAAATAGTGCCACTCTCTGGGCCAAGTATTTACAATCCATCACAGAGACTTTGGAGTTTTAAAGAGAATTTGAAATTTTATGGACATCTTGAAATTTTACAGAGAATTTTAGTATTTTGTAAAAAACTGAATTTCAAAGATCTGGGAGTTGTAGGATGAAATAAACCTTTTCTTTGTCTTCCTTTAGTTGTGATTTTATCACAGCAATAGAAGACAAACCAGGGCACACATAGAAGATGTTCAGACTTATGGATAATTGGACAAAGGCAAATTACAAGTATAAAGTGTCACTTCATCATAAGATGAATTAAAACAGTAGGGACCAGAATAGTGATGAGCCAGCCACATGTGGCTGTATGCATCCCTTTCCAGGGTAGTGATTGGAAAGAACAATGCAGCAGTGTAACCAGATGAGGTTTAGGTTGAGAACAGAAGGTCCCAGAAGAAAGGTATATCTATGTAGAAGTCCTTATCCATATCCAGGTCAATTGACTGATCAGAATTTTGGGACACTGATTGTGGTATGTTGGAATGTCAAAGCACTAATCATTATGGGCTATCTTTAACCCCCTTAATAGCCATTGTTGCTTACCTCTATCTCTTACCCAACAACCTTTTGATGATCAGACATTGAACCCTTTGAAATGAATTATTTTAACAGACCAGTTTCCAACTTCCTCAAAGCTAAGACTGTCATTTGACGGCATCTGAAGCCATAGCTTGTATTTCTCCACTTTGTTGTAACCTTCTTGACATTCCCACCAGTGCATTTGCTAATGTCTTGATTTATGATCTCCTTTTGTTCTGCAACAATAGAATCTCATGCTATTATTTTTACAGAGTAATGACGCCCTTGAGGACATCCTGAATTGTATTCCCAAGCCTTGATCTCTCCTATTTGGCTCAGAATAAACTATCTCTACTGCCTTTGAAGTAAGAGTTGTGTTTTATAAGGATAGTGTCTTAGTTAGAGTTTCTATTTCAGCAATGAAACTCTATGACCAAAAAGTAAGTTGGAGAGGAAAGAGTTTGTTTGGCTAACACTTTCATATTGCTGTTCATTACTGAAGGAAACCAGGACTGGACTTCAAAGAGGTCTGAGACCTGGAGACAGGAGCTGGTGCAGACGCCATATTTACTGGCTTGTTTCTCCTGGCTTGCTCAGCCTGTTTTCTTATAGCACCCAGAACCTTCAGCCCAGGGACAGCACCACTCACAGTGGGTGTGGCCCTTCTGCATTGATCACTAATTGAGAAAATGCCTTACAGCTCGATCTCATGGAGGCATTTTTTCAACTGAGCCTACTTCCTCTCTGATGATTCTTGTGTCAAGTTGATAAAAAGCCAGTCAGTACAACCGAGGCCTTGTCAATTTGTCACACAAACATATCACTGTTAGGCAATAACCCTTCCTATCATATTCATCCCCAAGATGAATAACTTTAAAAGTTCCACAGACTTTACAAGTTCAAACACATTATATTTTATTTTCTCTAAAATAGCCAGTCTCTTTTAAATTCCAAGGTCTTTTAAAATTCAGTCTCTCAACTATGGGCTCCCATAAAATATTTTGTACTTCAAGAGGGAGAAATCAGGGCACAATAAATTAAAGCAAAATTAAACTCCATTTGTCCAATGTCTGAGATCCACTCAAGATCATCTGAGCTCCTCCAGAGGGTTTGGGTCACTTCTGTTCTCTGCAGCACAGACTGCTTTTCTTATAGTCTCCAGCTAGTTTCACTCCACTGCTGCTGCTGTTCTGGTACTGACATCCCCAAAACTGTTGGGTTCCCTTGCTACAACTGAGCTACACTTTCACCAATAGTTTCTCATATGTTCTCTTTCTAATGTCAAGCTTTGAAACCAGTAGCACCCAGGTGACTCTTACACATTACTAAGATCAGCTGCCAACACAAGGTACAACCATGGCCACCTCTGAAATACAGCTTCTCTGTGCTTTCAGAAAACTTTGCAGAAGATTTCACCTCAGTGATGCTGGTCTCTTTTTAATCACCACTAATATTTTGGCTCCATCTAACCACATCATTTTTCCTAGTAACACAAAAAGGTTTCATTTCAGTGGGGCTGGTCTCTTATTAATCATGGCTGACTCTTCAGCTCCAGCTGACCAGAAAAAGAAAAATCTTAATTTAGAATAGCAAATGGCTCTGGTAGAGTCTTTAAATTTCCCTCTGAAATCTCACAAGCCAGGCCTCCATCTTCCTCACTGCTTCCAACACTCTTATCTTTCAAGTTCCTTAAGAACTTCCAGTTGAGTTCTCAACAGTCCATGGCTTATCTATCCCAAAGTTCCAGATGTCGTGAGAGGGGTGGTGTTATCAGGATAGGTTATGTGAAACCTTCAAAGATCTAATAAAACTATTTTGTGATTAAAAATGCGCTCCAGAAAACCTGAGGCCGCATCCAATTCTCCCCAGAAAAAGACCCAGATAGCCCATCTCAGAGTTAAATGAATAAAAACATATGCTCTAGCCTCTGCTTCCTAGTTTTCTATACATTGTAACATGGCCACAGTGAATGATGGGTAGGAAATTAGACCCCCCCCCATCCCTTTCGCCAAATTATAAACACATTAATATTTGTGGTCCATGAGAGCCAAGGCATCAAGTTTGTAAGCCTAGGTAACGGTGGTCGTGATGTCCTGAAAATGAAAATAATACAGCTGAGCAATCACAAGAGATGCCACAGCTCAGTGTGGAATATCACGCAGCACCTAGAATCAACACGTACACATAGATGAGCCTTATAAAAAGGTGTTTAAAACCCAGTGTTGCAGAGCACAGTATTACAGGGCTGTAATTCCAGAACTTAAAAGGCTACAGCAACAGGATTTCACATTTGAAGCCAACTTGAGCTATACAGCAAGACTTTGGCCTAAATAAAAGCAAAAATCTAAAACATTGATAAAAAATTAAAGCCACAATATCAAGCATAAAAGTTAACAGAAAAAAAAATCTACATGTGTGAATATAAAGTCCAAAACAGCTGAGATTTCTTAGCTCATGGTGAGCTTAATATAGTGTGATGCTTAGGGTGTCTATTGCTGTGAAGAGACATCATGACCACAGCAACTCTTATAAAGGACAACCTTTAATTGGGGCTGGCTTACAGTTCAGAGGTTTAGTCCACTATCATCATGGCAGGAAGCATGGAAGCGTGCAGGCAGACACAGTGCTGAAGAAAGAGCCTGAATTTCTACATCTAGATGGACAAGCAGCAGGAAGAGAGTGAGCCGCTAGGCCTTGCTTGAGCTTCTCAAAATTCCATCCTCAGTGACACATTTTCTCCAACAAGGCCACACCTAATAGTGCCCCTTTGGGTCCTTGGGACCATTTTCATTCAAACCACCATATGTGGGAAGCTAGAATTCTATGAATGTGTTCCACACCTGGTCCTGGGATGTTTGTTTTTGTTTGTTTGGTGCCCCTATTGCTTCTATAACTGGTATTATATAGCTTCTTTTGTACTTTTTACTTGGGTCACAAGATGGTAGATTTTCATGTGTCTTTTTCATATGCCCTTCATTTTGAAGAATTGTTTCAGTTTCATAGCCTAGGGAAAGCCATTTGTTCGTTCTCTTACTTTCATTATGTAGCCTTGCCACACTGTGTGCTAGAAGTCAGACTAAGCTCTCAAGCATGTTAAAGTACTTGCTCTGCCATTAGACAAACCCCAGATCCTCCTAGAAACTTCCTTCCCAGAGGCTAGTTTTCATAGTCCTGGAAAGCTATGTCGGCTTCTGGGGAAGAAAAGATCTCAATGGTTTTAATCACTGCCAATACTACAGACTACTAATCTAACAGGCAAGATGTGCAATACTGGTATGATTGTTATAGGTGATAACCAGCTGTTCTCTAGTTGGATTTGAGCTTCATTGGAGAGAATTCATAATTAGTAACACAAACCTAGTCAAAGCTTATGTTTGGGGGGTTGTATGTACTAGCAGGAAAGCTTACTGCTGCTTCGCCAATCTAACTAACCATTAAACTGCTTCCTAAATAATTATGTTTACACACAGATAAATTGCTACTCTCAGCCAAAAAAGAGAAAAAAAAGAAAAAAAGAAAAAAAAAAAAAAAGCCTCTCTTGCATTGAATGGCTCTGAATGAAGGAACTTGTGGCTGCCCAAGATACTAAGTGTTGGCTGAGGACTGAGACACTTTTATGTGCCCTACTAAGGCTCAGAGAGGAAGGGGCAGGAGAGTTTAAAGAAAGTCAAAAGCCTGGAAAATGCCACTTCTAGGCAGACATGGCCTTTATGATCAGAAGGTTACAGTAGCTGCTCAGAAACTGCCCAGATTCTCTGCCTCTGGTTGTTGCTCTTCTTAAACAACGGCATAATTATTGGCTTCAGAAAGTTCTCAGAGGCACAAAAACCCCAGTTCCCTCAATCTTTTCCTTCCATGCTAGATTCCCTAAAAGCCCAGGAAGGGGGTCTCTCCTCCCCCTTTTCCTGCTCCTCCTCCTCCTGCTCCTCCTCCTCCTTCTCTCTCTCTCTCTCTCTCTCTCTCTCTCTCTCTCTCTCTCTCTCTCTCTCTCTCTCTCTCTCTCTCTCCACCCCCCAGAGACCTTAGAGCTACAACCCTATCTTTCATCCCTCAGTTTGTCTATGAATAAATATATACATTATTCTTGTTCTTTTAATTCTGTAACCTCTTCAGAGCAGTTAAAAATTATGTTAAAAACTCATTAACTTTGACGAGATATTGATGATGCCAGTGGTTAATTACGAGCCAGCTGCTGTTATGGCAAGAATTAAAAAGTTAGACACTGGAAGTTTGGTTTTTTTTTTGTTTTGTTTTTTTTGTTTTTTGTTTTTTTTTTTTTGTTGTTTTTTTTTGTTTGTTTGTTTTTTTGTTGGTGGTGGGTTTTTTTGTTTTTGTTTTTGTTTTTTTTCCACACAGAGTTCTCTGGAAGATTGTTGGGACAGTGTCACTATGGATCACTTAGGGTCAAGCAAGAGATCTGAGAACCCCGGAGTCATAGGGTTCCTTACTGCTTTGCAGTTTGGGCGTCTTCCGGGTTCTCCCTCATTGAGAGGATAAAAGGCAAGGGCTATAAATACATTCCCAAGCTTCATGGTGTTAATTGATTACAAGCTGGGGTCAGAAAGACATTTCTCCCCAAGGATCATACCTCCACCATTTATAGAGGGCAGAAGTGGGGTCTCAGATTCCTTCAGGGCACTGGGTAGTAGTCACTGTCAAGTATCAATGGCAAATTTTTGTATGCCTTCTGCTTCTACTCACAGGAAGTCACAGCAGTGTGGAACACACACCCTTTCCCTCTCCTCCCCTCCCCTCCCCTTCCCTCCCCTCCCCTCCCCTCCCCCTCCACTGCCCCGGCTTCCACTTTCCTGGGGTGAGAGCTTTTTCAAGCCTGTCATCCAATAAAGTCTTGCTTTTTTTAGTCAAAGGCAGTATGTTTTCTAAATGAGAAAACAGACGTGAGGCAATCGTGTAAGATGAAAAAGAAGAGGAAGAAGAGAGGGAAGGGGTGGGGAAAGAGGAAGAGAATCTCCTGCCAAAAAGTCACAAAAGTGTCTTTTCCAGAAACATTCAACAGCTGAAGACTCGATGCTGGAGTACTTGCGTGGTGAATGGGGTCCTACCTTCAACCCTCAGTACCAAAAGGAAAATCCTTCAATGCGCACATAAAAATAACATAAAAATGACTGGAGAGATCGGTGGGTAGGAGTGTTTATGGCTCTTGCTGAGGAACTGAGCCTGCTTCCTATACCAACAGCATCAGGAAGCCTACAACCACGTGTAACTCCAGTTCTAGGGAACCTGGATTCCTTTTCTGGCTCTATAGGCAAGCACGCCGGTGTGCATGCCAGCCCACAGGCACAAACCCATACACATAAATGAAGCCTCAGTCTCTGCTCTGCCTTTAGAAATCTATTTTACCCCGCCTCTTCAGCTTTGCACTCTTAGTGCCTTCTGGGGGGAGTTCAGGAAACACAGAGAGGACTCTGCACATCCTAGGCAGACAATGGAGTTGCCAGGTCTACAACCAAACTTCTGTTTTGCTTCCCAAGTTTGCCACTTCATCCTAATTTCAGTGGACACACCAGGAGCCCAAGTTGCATCCTCTCAATCACAGGAGAATATTTGTAGTAGATGGCACATAGCATTGTATTAGGAGTTGGTGAAATGACCCACTTGAATGCCAGAATGCTTTGCTCAGCAACCCTTCTCTAATGACATTACTTCCTGCTCATACTTCTTATTATTTCTACCATTGCCGAGTGGTTAAACTATGGCTACTGATAACAATCTAAAGGAACCAAAATACTTTGTGGAACTTGTAAAGTGTGCAGAAAGATGTATGTGAGAAAAGATGCAGTAACTATATTTTCTAAACTGGTATAACTTCACCTACCACCTAACACCCTGCCACCTTTCTGCCCCCCCCCTGCCCCCACCCTTATTTCTGTCTTTCCATTGCTCTGCCCAGGCCATGAATTGTGTGTGTAGTTCACAGTGGATGGGGCCACCATCATCTTTCCTCATCCATGATGGATGTAGGAGGAGCACAGTAACTATCTTAGTCAATGTTCCAACACAGTGAAGAGGCGGCATGACCACAGCAACTCTTATAAAAGAAAGCATTTAATTGGACATGGCTTACAGTTTCTGAGGTTTAGTCTATTATCAACAGGCGGGAAGCATGGAAGCACACAGGAAGACATGATGCCAGAGAAGGAGCTGAGAGACCGACATCTGGATCCACAGGGAGCAGGAGGAGACTCTGGGCTTGGCATGCACTTTGAAACCCCAAAGCCCATTTCTAGTGACTCCCTCTAACAAAGCCACACCTCAGAATCCTTCCAATGCTCGGACCTGGTGTCCAAGCATTCAAACATTTGAATCTACAGGCTCCATTCTCATCTAAACCACCACATTGCCCAAGATGTTTTTTTTTTTTTTTTTTTTTTTCTTATTTCTGGTGATCTTTATTTTTCAGACCTGCTCTGTAACTCCCTGGCGCTTTATTCTGTTCCAGAAAACTACTTACATACTGGGTGTCCAGCATAAAGAAGGTGTTCTTTTCTCCTGCAAATCAAAACGTTCAGCCGATCTGACCAACCTTGGCTGCCTCTAGTTCAGTGAAAGCAAACATTCCACACTTATCTCAGAACCTTGGCTCCCCCACCCCACTTGCTCCAGGAGGCTTCTTTCTCCTAATGATATTTCCTTTTGAAGAACTGAAGTGGACTCAGAAATGCAGTGAATTGTAAACATTGATTTACTTGGAATAACAACAACATCGGGACAAATACAGACCCAAAGATCAGTTTGCTCCCTCGGGAGTGACAGAACTAACCTTATCCCTCTCGTCATCAATGGCTTTTACAATCCTTGAATAATTAAACACAGTGAACCATGATCTACTGAAACTCACAAATAAAACCATCAACTCATTGATTGAATAACATCCTAAAAAATTTCCCAGTTCCATTCTCTTAATTGGCTTTTCTCTATTTTCTGATTATATTTTTATTACGAGCATGTGTTAATCTTATAATCAGGGAAAAAAGCTTTTATAAAAAAAACTCTACTAGCAAAACTAAAAAAAAGTGGCAGACACACTACTCTAAGCTTCCCCTCACCCACCTCATAGTCTGGCTATCTTGGGGAGAGACTACTAATAGCTGCCATGCCTGACAGTTTGTGTCATGGGCTGCATTTCGGATGGCTTACAATATAATCCTCCTGCCAAGCATCTGATACCACATTTTTAGCTTGGGGTCTCATGTTTTTGCATTCCAACTCTTGATTAATTGTGTGTGTGTGTGTGTGTGTGTGTGTGTGTGTGTGTGTGTGTGTGTCCATGCTTGCATGAGAGTACTTTGTTCCAGACTGTCTGTCAGAAGAACAAGGTTTTTCTAAATGAAGAAAAGCGTTTCTGGCAAATGCCAAGATTCCATGAGGAATCATGGTATGGAGTTGCTGCATCTTTGTCACTGCTAGCTAATCGCCTAAGGACAAAGACACAAGGACAAATGTGCCTCTGAGAAAAACTTTTGTCATGTGCACACTGCTTGCACCTTTTGAGTTATCAGGAACTGCTTGTGCCAACTTTTGATCAAGGTGACAAATCTTGGCTCAGGAAAGAAATTTAGCGATGTGTCAGCCTCATCAATAAGCTGTAAGGGAAAGTAATTCATTTTTAATGGAAATTCTGTTTACAAAATAGACTAGGTATATAACCGAAGTCTAAGAGGAGATAACTCACTCTGGCAAACAGGCTGCACACCTAACAGAAGAAAATAAAAGCCAGGCAGAACACCTTGTACTCACAGAAATGAAGTGCATGCAACATTTTACAGTCACTACAACAGTAATTTCACATCACACAGAAACTTTCATGTTCAGCTTTGATTTAGATTCAAGAAACAGAACAAAAAAAAAAAGTTGAGAAAGATGGAAAAGGAATGGAGCCATAATATTAAGCAAAATTTTATGCTAGTTTTTCAAAAATCTTTAGACCAATACAAAATCTTTTAAGTCCCTAGAATTTATTGGATCTTTGCCAATTTCTAGCTTCTGTCCACCCCCCCCCAACTACTTACTACTCATGTCCCTCAGTAAATGCTGACATCACTCCCATCATAGAGACCTCTAGGATATGGTCTGTTCTCTAATTATCTTTCTCTCTCTCTCTCTCTCTCTCTCTCTCTCTCTCTCTCTCTTTCTCTTTCTTTCTTTCTTTCTTTTCTTTTTTCTTTCCATTTTTTTTTGCTATGGTCCTACAGGCAAATTTGGTAAGTAGTATTGTTATCCATTGGTAGCCATCAGTAAATAAGAGTTCTATGGGCTGGAGAGAGGGGGTTCACAGTTAAGAACTTGTCTTGCTCTTACAAAACATCTGGGTCCAGTTCCTAAGACCCACATGAAAGGTCACAGACACCTTGAACTTCAGTTCCAGGGTGTCCAGTGATCTTTTCTGGCCTCTGGCCTCTGAGGGCTCCCATACCCGACGTGGCACACACAAACTCACCCATGCTCACATATATACGTGTAGTGTTTTAAGTATCTTTATAGTTTTAAGAGTCCTTCCAGCAACTTGAGGAGATTTTTCCCTGATGTGCCTGAAGAAGGCAAAGATAGATGATGCTTCCCCTTGGCTGAATGAGCAGAAAGTCCTTCTCACAACTGTATTCAGCGTCCACCAGAAACTCAGAAACAAAGGACATCAAAAGAGTCCCTGGAAAATATAGAGACAGAAGTCAAAGTCATAGTCATCTGTCCCAAAGGTTAAGGCTGAAGGAGCCAAGAAGGCACACAGAACTGGCCATGTTGAGACCACCAGAAATATGTGAAAATATTTTAAAAGCCTAAAGAAGTACAAAAATAGAAAGAAGGATGGTAGATCCTGAACTGTATGCAAAGAAACACAGGCGTAGGAGGGCCTCTGCTGCACTAGGTTCATTCATACACCAACTCGTAACTCCAGGCACATAAAGGATACTTGACATTTTTTGATGAAAGATTAAATGCCTCTCCCCTCAATGAATTGAGGCCTAGTGGAGCAACAAACAGGAAGTTAAATACATGTTACAAAGAAATATAATTCTGATAAGAAAAGCCAATCATGTTTGGCACTGTACTGAGCCCACTATCCTCACGTGTACTAATTCATTAAATATTCATGATGATAATGTATAGGGTAGGTCCTATTAATAGCCACAACGTATAGATGACAGAAGCAAAGAATCACACAGATGGTGAGCTGCAAGATTGTACAGAGAACTGAATCTTCTGAAGATTGATGACACTGGTCCAGCTTAGTGTTGAGATGAGGGGAGATGCTGTGTTAAATTACATCTGCTGGTTTGTAGAACTGGTCACAATCACTTACTCTCTGTATTTCTGCATTCCAGCTTGACTTTGTAGTTCTTTGAAAAAGAAGAATGTGTTTTCCCATTCCACAAATCCATCTGGCCTTATGACATACTCTGGCTAGTGGCTGTGGGGAGAGCCACAGTGTTCCCGTTCCCCATCTAGGACTCAAAAATCTTCCTTATATTCATGTTCTTGGGACCCTTTGATGTTTTATGGACAGGCATGAGAGAACCTGACATATTAGGATCACAGGGAACATCCCAATTGGGGCCCAGAGGTGAAAGCAAGTCTCTCCAAGACCAGCAGCACCCACTAGCTGACTGACAGCAGCTGGTGGCAGATGGATAAAGAAGTATGGCCAAGATTAGAATGACCCAGCTGAGCTCAACTAGAACTGGCTACCCTCAAGAAAAGAAGCTAAACAAACCTTTCAAAGATTGTATTGCTACAGAAATAACTAGTTAGCACACACATCATATCAAAACCTGCCTGGATCATGCACACAAATATGTACCACAGATTTGCTATAATCAAGTGGTTTTAGAGACCCAACAAGGCAAGCCCTTGGCATCTAATGGCATGACTGGTTCAAAGATATTACAAGAGTGAGACAGGGCTCTGCACAGTCCCTATTCAGTTATGTGGGCAGCAGTTTCTAAAACGGTCCCCAAAGTCCTCCAGTTTTCCTTCAAGGTCTTCTCCAAGGTGGCAGTCAAGGGTCAGTTGGCAGCAGTGCTTCACAGGAAGGACTAGTTTCCAAATTTCTCATGACTAACACAGTTCCTCACTGGCTATGGGTCAAATGCTGCCCTTTCCATGGGTATTGGCCTTGGAGGTCCCTCTGCATGGTGGTTTACATGAGAGTTGCTTCCCCAAAGCAAGCATGGAAAGAACAAGAGACAGATTCAGATGAAATAGAAGTCAGGGCTTTTAGAACCTAATGTTGTATTTGAAACTTTACCATCTTTGATCTTGTCTATGGGTCTGTCTGTCTGTCTGTCTGTCTGTCTAGTTTGAGACAAGATCTTGCTATGTAGCCCATGTTGATCTCCAGCTCATTATCCTCCTGACAACTTTTCCAGTGCTGGTGTTGAAGGTGGGCATGCCCCACCATGCCCCACCATGCCCCACCATGCCCCACCATGCCCCACCATGCTCCACCATGCCCCACCATGCCCCAACATGCACCACCATGCACCACCATGCACCACCATGCTCCACCATGCACCACCATGCACCACCATGCCTGGCTCTTCTGCCATCTTTACCTTATCCTATTCATTAGGAGCAGTTCACCAGGCAATTGCCCAGGCATGATAGGAGGAAATCACAACAAGGCTTGTGAATATCAGGACTCGGAGAGCACTTTGGAAGCACACAGCCGTATGAGTTAATGCTGGGACATGCTGAAAATATGAATTTCATAAACATGGTCATATTTATTAAATCTCAAAATGGTGGGTCTTAAGAACTCACTTTAGAATTTTGAAAGGAAGCAATTTTTTAAATCCATTTCACATAGTGATCTCAGTGTCCATAAAGGATAACTAAAATTGAAACCATAAATAAATATTAAAAGGCTTAAGAAAATCCTCAGGTGTGGCTCTGTAATGGAATATTAAGAGAGCGTAAGGACCATATGCAGTTGATTCCTAATGTTTCAGAATACCATCAAGGAAGACAACTTTAGTTCTCCACAAAATGCCCTTGGAGGTACACAAGATGCACCGTTGGCCTAATCCGTTATGGCATTTCTTATATGCTTATGCATAACACTATGTGCGGATGCAATAAAAATTTAAACAAGGTACTAGAGTTCAACAAAACAAGATGATGCAGATTTTGAAAAATAGAGATGTGTCATTCTAGACAGTCTCTAAGACGTGAGATGTGCCAGAGCTCTCCTGGTAGTTCTAACCTCTGATGCTCACCTAAACCATAAATAAAAGGGGGGAAAGTCTTCAACCCTCACAGAATTAAAGAGCAGAAGCAGGGTTTCCATAGGTATTACTGTTAAAAGAGATGAGAAAACGCTCCAACTGCCTATGACAGGCCTCTCCTTTATACCTACATTACGTTCAAGTGTTTAAAACAGCCAAGCCATCTATTTTGCCCCTGGGCGATGTCTAAGGAGATATTTTAAGCATACACTTGAGGCTTGGGAGGATTTGTTTCCCTCAAGTTTATAAGAAGAAGAACGAAGACAGGCATATTGCAGGTTTATGCTCTCCAATACACACAGTAGGGCAAATAAAAGCATTGCTAATGCAGGAGCCCCTTCACGAGAAGATAAACACCCCAGAGTGAAAAGCATGAATTTGAAAGTTTCCACATAAGCAAAGGCACACATTCTGACATTGTAAGAGCAGTAGTTTCTGTCAATCAACCTGAATTCTCTTTAAGCCTTAAACATATAAGTCACATTGAGAGGGTTATGCGTTTCACAAGTGGATTTATATATAAATACTTTTGCTGGCTCCAGTTCAACACAACAAAAGAAGTCAAACATTAGTCTGTATTTGTATTTCTCTGCTGAAGTGTTTTGACATAAACTGCACACAATCCGAGCTGAAAGCAGAAAACTGACTGCTTCTCACACTTGTGTTCTTTGTGATGGGATTTTTTTTTTAACTTGGAAAATTAGACAGCTTCCAAGTGAGAAGACTTCTCAAACCTGAGAGGAGACATCTTAAAAGCAGCATGACATCCTGGAAACCTCCACCTTCAACCGTAATTCACTTTCTGATTCTGAGAATTCCTGCAAATATTCCCAAATTGTAACAGCATCATTAGTGGTCAACATTCTGATCCTTGGAACACAGAAAACAACGCAGACTATGTCCACAAGTCAGTCAGAACAGCCCTTTAACAAACCAGTTCTTCCAAATGCAGAGAAATAACAGTTTTATTTAAGACCTTTGAATACTCTAATTGAATAGCAGGTGCAGTTATAAAAAGAAATATTCGGGGTGAATTTTTATACTTAAGTATGTCCAGGTCAGTTTTACAAAAATCTCTGGAGATGACCTGGTTTATCAGTTACTGCCATGATATTGCTGAGTAACGAACCACCCTAAAACTCTCTGACCTGGAGATACCACTGTGTATTCACATACCCACTAGTGGCAGGTTGGCAGCTACTTGGCTGAGCTAGTTTGGATGGTTAGGCTGCAGGTTAGGTTGAGGTCTGATTCATCTGTCTCTTATCTTCCTTGGATCACTGATCCCAGAGGCATATCTCTCAGCCTTGGCCCCTGGCTGAAGCTACCTTAGACAAAAGATGTTGTCTCTGGGAACAACAAAAGAAGCCCCACAAGCAAACTTAGCTAGCTATGTTATGCACAAGCAGAGATTCCATTTTTTTTAATCATACACACAGTCTCTCAAGGGACTTGCTCCAGGACCTAAAAATGCAGACATACTCAAGACCTTTCTACAAAATGCTATAGTATTTGCTTAGTAACTATGCATGCTCTCTCATATGCTGTCAATCAACCCTAGATTACTTACAATACCTAACAGTGTTAATAGCTGTTAATAATAATAATGCATCATTTTCTCAATATTTTATATCCATAATTATTTGAATCTATAGACATGGAACCCACAGATACAGAGGGCTGAGTGTAAGAACATCTTTTGGGCTACAGTATGCTCACGTCTTAAGGGGTGGAGTATACCTTCCACAGAAAGGCTGTCACAATAAAAACATCATCTATCCTTCCATTACTGGGTGTAGTCAGTGAAAAAAAAACTGCTTTCTTTCAAACTGAATTTCTTTGGTGCTATGTTTAACACCCCCAGAGGACATATTCTTTCAAGTTTTAGGGACCAGCAAGATGGATTACTGGATAGAGGCACTTATTGCCAAATTTAAGGACTTGAGTTGATCTCAGGGATCCACATGGTGGAATCTAGTTTTATGTTTAGTGTATTCAGTTTTTTTGTTGATGCCCTTGATCTACTTAGACTTGAGTTTTGTGCGAAATGATCTATTTGCATTCTTCTATGTGCAGACATCCAATTAGACCAGCACCATTTGTTGAAGGTGCTTTCTTTTTCCTGTTACATGGTTTTTCACTTCTTTCTCAAAAATCAAGTGTCCATAGGTGTGTGAGTTTATTTCTGGGTTCTCGATTCGATTCCATTGATCAACCTGTCTGTTTTTATGCCAATATCACGCAGGGTTATGTTTCATTCATTCATCTATTTATTTATTTTCTCACTCATTCCATTTACATCCTACTCTTCCTAATACCCACTCACATGACCCTACCCCTACTGTCCCTCTCTTCTCCTCTGAGAAGGGGATTGTCCCAGGTGGATACCAACCCACCTTGGCACCCCAAGTCACTGCAGAACTGGACACATCCTCTTTCACTGGGGCCAGACAAGGCAGCCCAGTAAGGGGAACAGGATCCATAGGTAGGAAACAGAGTCAGGACAGCCCCTGCTTCAGTTGTTGGGAGAGCCACGTGAAGACCAGGCTGCACATCTGCTACGTACGTTTAGGTGAGGGGTTAGGTCCAGCCCAGGTATGCTCTTTGGTTTGTGGTTTAGTCTCTGGGAGCTGCCAAGTATTCAGGTTATTTGACTCTGTTGGTCTTCCTGTGGAGTTCCTATATCCCCTTCAGGACCCCTAATCCTTCCCCCCAACTCTTCCACAAGATTTCTTGAGCTCAGTTCAATGTTTGGCTGTGGGTCTCTGCATCTGTTTCAGTTAGCTGTCTGGTGAACAGCCTCTTAGAGGACAGTTATGCCAGGCTCCTGTCTTTAAGCATAACAGAGTATCATTAATAGTGTCAAGGATTGGCTCTTGGCCTCTGGATGAGTCTCCAGTTGGGTCATTCATTGGTTGGCCATACTCTCCCGGCCCTCTCTCCTCAGCTCTCCCTACACCTTACCTCCCTCTCCATCTCATGCTTATTAAACGGCCTTGGTGTTATCCATCTCTCTTCCCTCCTTTTTACATGTCCCTCCCACCTTCCCATTGGAGCTCCCTCTCTTTTATTTGACGCCCCACGTCATAGCACCTGAGTCCTGTTATTCCCCTCCCTATCCTCTTTCCCCATCCATGACATCTTTATATTCCTGCTTCTGTGGCTACTCCATGTTACATAGTCACATATGCAGAGTTGGAGATGGGGAATGAAGATGGGAGAGAACAAGTGGCATTTATCTTTCAAATCTGCATTATGTCACTCAATACAATCTTTTCTAGATTGATTGACTCTTTTACCTGTAAACTTCATGGTTTCATTTTTCTTTATGGCTGAGTAATATTCTATTGTGTATATGAACAATATTTTTATTATCCACTCTGAAGACATTCAGTTTATTTCCATTTCCTGGCTATTGTAAACAGGGCAGCGATGACAATCCCTGGCTGTTTCTTACTGGTTGGGATAAGCAAAGTTACAACTGCTAGTTGAGCAGCCTGTTAGGCTGGGTGCTTCAGTGGAGCCAATCTGGCCCTAGAAGTGGTTCCTGGAGAGCCACTGGTCCCTAGTATAAGATGAAAGCTTGGAAGTATTGGTTCAGATACCAAGCAAGGCAAGCAGCAACAGCAACAACAGGGCAAATTAACTCAGTGGCCAGAGAAAAGGTCAAGCAAGTAAAAGATGAGACGCTCTTCTGCCTCGCCCTTTTTATCTCTAAACACTGTCACAGTTGGTGTTAGGTGGAGTCCTATGGTTATTACATAAAGTTTAACATAGAGGGATTTTCCTCTTATATATTCTATCCCTTTAATCTCTTGCCAGTTTCTCTCTCTCTCCTCTCTCTCTCTTTCTCTCTCTCTCCTCTCTCTCTCTTTCTCTCTCTCTCTCTCTCTCTCTCTCTCTCTCTCTCTCTCTCTCACACACACACACACATGCACACACATACACACATGCACATGCACACTCAAAAGATTTCATCTACATCTTTGTAGGGTTTTAGGTCCTGCATCCGATCTGCCACAGGGCACAGCCACTCAGGGAGGAAGGACTGGGGGTTGGGCCAGAGGGAAGACCCAAGACACCACTCCAGAGGTAAGGAAGCACACTCTGAGAGCAAGACAGATGGAGCTGGTGGGGGGGGGGGGTCCCAGAACAAAGTGGGGGCCCTCAGGCTGGATCTAGCCCCGGGGTTGAGGGAAAAAAGAGCTCCCACTGGTTCCACAGGGAGAGTCCTTGGCTTGTCAGTGGCAGTCTTGGCCTTGGGCTTGGTTTGGTGGAGGCCATGGTGGAGGCTGGGAGCACAGAGAGGCTTTCTACTAGAGACTAGGTGGCGAGTCTGTATGTGAAAGCCCTTCTCCATGGCTCCCCACAGTGGTTGCCTATCAAAAGAGGCAGTCCATGGTTTTAAGGCATTTATTGTCATGGTGGAAAGTGGATGAGTAAAACTGTACCCCACTTCTCAGGGTGGGCCTGAGATTAAATACCTTTTGCAGGGAGGACTGTCTGGGAAGGAAACTTTATTAGCTAAGCCCTCCAGGGGCTTAAGCACTCTCATTAAAATGAAGATCTGTGTTGAGCCAATGTGATCACAGGTCACATCCTCTACTTGTGGAGAGGCTTGAGGTGTTGCCCTTAGTGACTGAGGGCCACAAATCTATGGGGAGCTGTAGCTAGCGACAAGGGCTGGTGCCCAAAAGCTGGCAAAGCTCCTACTGTCTTTTCAGGGTCTCTGGGGTTTAAGCCTTAGCTCAACTGGGGACTAGGCTACCTTTCACGGTTCCACAGATCTTTTCTCTTCCCGAGTGCTCACAAACTGATTATGTTTCCTTTGGTCAGGAACTGTTCCCTTCCCATCCATGAAAACACCTGTACCAAGCCTTGTATTAAGGAAGCATTTGATGATTCTGTGAAATGAATTAAGTCACTGGAGGTTACCGCTGGAAAGCCCATTCATTGGCTTAAGGAACTGTCCTCTATGGGAGGCGATGACTGGCCTTGACAGCAGTAAGTAAAATATAACTGAGATAAATCACCAGAATAAGAGACCAAGCGTAGTTCAAATATACTTGGTTTCCAGCCAGAGAAGCCAAATGGCTTCATGAGAAACCACTCCAGTTCAGCTCTGTCTCGAAAGATCATCTTTGCATTTCCACAAATGTTGGATATAAAGGAAGTAAAAACTTGAGAGATATATTGGACTTACTAAAACTCTTCTGGTTGGAAGTAAGAAACGTGTAGTAAAAGAAAGCATAAAAACTGAGAAATAAAAGATTCATACAAGCTATATGGAATACATGCCTGCAAACCTAGTATGAAGTCGTGATATTGCTTAAATAATAACATATTCCATTATCCCAATAACTCCCAATCTATCAGATGAAACCTACTGAGGCTATGATACATCTTCATTAAATAGTTTCCAGAAATTTCTAAGGCAGTAGAGACTATGTTGTGATTCTTACATAGTAATAACCCACTTCAATAGTATTTGTGGACTCTTTTAAGATATTTAAAAGTGGAATAATTACTTTAAAAAACAAATTTACATCTGAGCAGTGCTGGTATAAGCCTTTAATCCTAGCAAACAGGAGGCAGATCTCTGTGAGTTCAAGGCCAGCCTGGTCTACAAAGTGAGGACGGCCAGGACTGTTATGTAGAGAAACGCTGTCTCACAAACAAACAAAAAACATAGTAATATCCTCACATACTAATTTTGTTTTCATTTTTAATATACACCTATAAGTACACACACACAGACATATATATACATACACATACATATATATCCATGTCAGTGGGTCATTATTCCATTTCTTAACAGCAAATGGTTACAACAATGCTAGATTCTTCCTTTCACTGCTTTATGATCATGAAGCACTCGTGCAGATGTCATTATAACCCATATGGTCAGTCATTCAGCCGAGAGCTTTTCCCCACCTAGGGCTATGCTCACCAACATCTCTTTGCCAACAAAGTGAGCCCTTGGCTTTAATGAAATGGTTCCTCTCTTAGTTTCTGAAATTATAAAGGAGTAAAAAAAATAATTTGTATTATGAAAAACTTAGAACAAAAACTAAAGATGGATTTCTAATACAGGATATAGAGTTTCTGAAAAGAAGATACCTCTTTCTATAAAGTCTTATTTGATAAAACCGTGAGTCTCAAACCCACCATCTTTTTTCTACTTGTATTTTCTTCTAACCCTGCTCTCAATTATAATTATTAAAAAGAAGAACACACAGTGGAAGGAGCAGGAAATTCTATAGTGCTAACAGACCATTACAGTGCAGAGAAGACTCTACCAAACTGGGGGGTGGAAGGGTTAGGGTGGTCAGAGGAGATGACTTGAAAATAATATGTAAATAAAACTCTATGGAACAAGTAGACATTAACCAGTTAAGAAGATAAGGATAACATGTCCCAGGCAGAGCAAACATCAGGTACAAAGGCCCAGGTATATGAAACTGAGCAAGGAGGGAGGAAACGAGAGAAGGCGGGTTCTTGGCAGAAGCTGTTGAGATATCAGCAAGATGATGGTTTCACTCTCTGGAGCTTAGTGGGAAGGAATGGGGCAGTAGAGGGTTTGAGGAACACTGTGGAAGAAGACAACGGGATTCAGCATCTCGATGACTCCAGGAGGAGAGAGAAGTTGTTATAACACATTGCGGCTCAGCCCGTGTTCTACATGGTGGCACCATGTGCAGACATAAAGCACTGTGCTCTGTCTGAAGTCAGAGAATGTCCTGATGCCATATTGGGTCTTGAATGAATAAGACTAGATTAGATGACTACAGATCAAAGGCCTCATTATGGAAGAATACTGTCAGACTCTGTACTAATTCAACGTGTACTCATTTAGTTGGCCTTTTTCTCCCTTACCATCGACCTGCACCTAGTGAAGGAGAACGGGCGTCTTTGGGGCCTGGAAACAGGCTTCTAGTCTAAACTCCACCACGCAGCAGCTTCCTGGTTTTAAGGTCCTATTGTGGTTTCATGGTGTAATGGTTTGAATGCTAGACTTTTATCCACCAATCCAAGTCTCAGCACCAATGTTATGAAATATAATGGCAGCAAGGGGATACCTGCCGGGCCCATGCAATAGATCTGGTTTAAAGGAGGCTTATTTGGGAAAAGGCACAGGAGTGAGTGCCTGGAGAAACGGTAGAGGCAGACAGATGGGAACAGAGTCTTAAGGGCAGAGAAAGGAAGACAGAAAAGGACAGAAAGAAGGATGTGGGAGGGGGCAGAGAGACCAGCTGGGGACATGTGGGAACAGAGAAGGAAGTAGCAACTGGGGGGATGAGAAGTCCTTTTATTCGAAACCTGTACCTGGCGGTGGTGGCAGGTAATGGCGGCAGGTGATGGCATTACTAGGTCCCTGGGAGGAGCCCAGTGGAATAGCCTGCAAGCTAACACCTATCATCTGTAACATGTAGATTTATATCTCCGGGTTCCTATTCTTTTTTAAAAGATTATATTTTTATTTTTATTATGTGTATATGTGTATTTACGTATGCACGCACGTGCATGCGCCGCTGGAGACAAGAAGAGACATTGGATCCCCTGAATGTGAAGTAATAGGCAGCTGTAGGCCACGCCCTCCTAACTGCTGAGTCATCTCTTTAGATTTCTAGGTTCTTATTCTTATTGGTACAGTTAAACCAGTGTCTATTCTACAAAGTTTAGTCTTGAAAAGTAAGTTATTACATAAAGTATTTAGAGTTTGGTTTTTTAAAATCTAGCGTAGCTACCCATTTATTTTGAAGAGTCTAAAACATAAATACATAAAATTTTTATAAGCAAGAAAACATCAAAGCACTTGACTTTGAAATTATATTATTGTTGGTTTTCCAGCATTGTTTTTGAATCAGCAAAGCAAGAAAAAGTAGTTTCTGACGTCTTCCTTCTGGAAGAACTAGATCACCGCAGATCTCATTTCTTGGGATGATTTCCTGTTACCCCTGTCAGGTGCAGAAAACCCATCTAAAATAGCTTCAGAGACTGTTTCTTTCCACTGTTGTGAGGCCAGCAGCAGTGACCTGAGGCCACAGGGAACGAAATCAAAGCAACGATCCTTCCACATCACATTTAAACACAAGACCCATGTCCAATGGCTTCTTGTCTCAATGCCACCTCAGACAGGATGGCACCATGCCCAGCACATGATAATAATAAGAGCTCTGCTTATCAAATCCTCGGGAAGGCCTGAGCACTCCAGATGGATCTTGGCACTCAAACCACAATTTTCACCTCAACTCTACCAAGTGGATATATATATATTTTTTTTAGCCCCATTGTACAGGTGAGGAAATTTAGACTGAGAGGGTAGCTTGCAGAGCCCCTTCACAGGTGGAGAGCTACTGAGCCTGGGGCTCAGACAGGATTCACCTGATGTCACAAAGTAAGCTCTACCAGCCACTCTGTGTGGCTCCCCCATCAGCATTTAGAGAGTACCATCCTTGAAGAAAAAGGAGTCTGTGAAAGTTGCTGTATATCCCATCCTAGATCAGCTGAATTGTCACCATTGCCCCAGTTGGGATCTGCCTTAAACATTGGGTACTGATGCTCCGTCATCTTGTTTCGTCCTTCAGGTCCCCGTCAGGTCCCCACCTCCATTCTACTACATGTTCATATGTTTCCAGAACACCTACACTGCCTGGTGTAAGACAGATGGTCCTTTTAGCCAAGTGTCCTGGGTCCCCTCTGGAACTGTAGCCATTCTCAGTCTGAGCTGGGGCGGCCTCTTCTGCCCATTTATCATAACCTACTCAAAACCCTGTTTGCAAATGAGATTTTTTTTTTTTTTCCTTATGGCTGTTTCACAACAATGCCTTTAGGAACCAGCACAGGATGGAAGCTTAAAGTCTCATTTTGCAGATAAGTTTCTCCATGTAGCTCAGCACTGTGCTTTTAAGACAAAATCACATTAGTCACCTTGAATTGTTTTGTAGCTTTTTACTTCTAGTGATTAGTTATTTTGTGGCTTTTTTTTTTTTTTTTTTTTTTTTGTAAACTTAACACAAGCTAGCATTAGTTATCTGAGAAGAGAAAACGTCAATTGAAAAAAAAAATGCTTTGATCAGATTGGCCTGTAGGCAAGTCTGTAGAGTGTTTTCTAATTAACGATTGATGTGGAAAGTCCCAGTCCCCTGTAGGCAGTGAAACCCTGGGCAGTATGTCCTGGGTTATTTAATAAAGCAGGCTGAACAAGCCATGGGGGGAGCAAGCCAATAAGCAGCACCCCTCCATGGCCTCTGCGTTAGTTCCTGCCTTGAGTTCCTGCTCTGAGCCCATCTGCTCAGCAATGGACTGTGACCTGGGAACTGTAAGCTGAAATAAACCCTTACCTTCTCCAAGCTCCCTTTGGTCATGGTGTTTATCACAGAAAACAAGAATACTTCTCAGGCACATTGTTCCACAACACTGCCTACTTGTTGTGGAAAGGGGAGCAAATATTCTCATGACAGGACAACCAAACCCAGAAAAGCTCCCTAGTGGCTTCCTGATGATGATCATGACAGCAGCTGAAATTCACTCAGCACTTGCCCCGTACATGCTGTGCTATGCTCTGTGTGCTGCAACCCTGGCCCGCCCTCCACAAGTGCTGCCTCCACACCCAGAACACTGCTTTGCTTTCCAGTTCTGTCTACCTCTGCCTTCTGGGTTGTCACTGTGAGGGTTTAATGGGAAGAAGCCGTGGCCATCTATCATACCTGACCAAGAGGTAAACTCCATTGGAAGAGCTGATGGATAAGAAAGGACTGAAATAGTTGAGTCCAATGCTAAGTAAAACACAAAACATGAAAGACACATTTTAAAAACACTATCTACACCTCTCACATAGAAGAAGTTGAAGAGAAGCTGGGGCATGGCTCAGTGGTTAAAGCACTTGCATTTGATCATAAAGGCTGGAGTTGGGATCCCCAGAACCCAGTGAGTGCTGGGTGGGCATGGCAGCCCATCTGTAATTCAGTCTTAGAAGGCAGAAACAGCAGGTCCCTAGAGCAAACTGACTACCGAGACTAGCCATACCAGTGAGTTGTAGATTTGAGAGACTTCGCCTTAGTTAATAGGTTGAGAGAAATCAAGAATGATTCTGACTTCAGCCTCGAACCTTTAAATGCAAATACCTCTATGTGTGTGCTTATGGATTCACACACATATACCTATATGAATAACACACACACACAAATGGAAAAAGTAACGAGACAAATAATGTGAGCCTCTCAATAGCAGACACTCTCAGAAAACTCACTCAGCCTTCTTCTTAGAGGAGAAGTTCTTAGAGGAGAAGACCTCTGACTACAGCTCCCAAGGACCTGAGGCAGGCAGAGGATGTGCTAGTTGGTTATTGGGGGCAAGCAGTTTGGGCAGTGGGTTTTGCATCTTTATCCTTTTTGAGTTTTAAAGCAGATGTTTTACAGCACAGTGTTCTGTATGGAAATGAGGCTGGCTCCATTCTCTGGAGCCTCGCTCAAAATGGTCTGGGCTTTGGCTCTCTGAGCCCATCATTCATTTTCATTGGTTGACTTTTGCCCAAGCTTCCGTGATCCAACTGCCATCAACCATCTTGCCGTCTCCTTTTCTTAAAGTGCACACGGACTCTGTGAGCCTGCCTCTTCCAGGGGTGGACAACCTCTGGAATCAGATTGATGGTGGAGAAGGCCCTGAGGTTCCACAGAACACAGAAAGGGTGGACAGTAACTACTTCCTTGTGGTAGCCTCCAGGGAATTTTGAGAGGACCAAAATGATGTTCTTTTAACCTGTGCTTCCTTATAAAACCCAAGGACCTGAAGCGAAGAAGGAAAATCAGATAGTTCTGCATAATAGTTGATTAGTTCTATATTATCCTTACCTGATGATTTAATAGATTGAAATCATGTCAGAAGATTCCAGATTTTTTTTAAAGGAAGTTAAGAGGTAGAGCTACAACAGAACATGACTTCCTTTTGAGTTTTGTTTTGTCTATTTTGGCTTGTGACATGGATTTTAAATGGTAATTGTCTGTATCAGTTACATTACTTGTAATATGTGTAAAGTCTGCTAAGGCGCACAAAGGAAGTGCCTTATGGGAATGTGGACAGAATGAAAAGCTGAGAGCATGCACAAGAAAGGAGGCTGTAAGACAACAATTTAAGTGAATATCAGGCTTTGTGTAAATGTCTCAGCAAACAAATGAAAAATAAATTTTATCATAATATTCTGAGTTTTCAAAATGAAGCCATTGGTTTTTATTGATATGGTAAAACATAAAAGTTTTTGAATGTATTAATAAGGTACCACTTAATGTTTGACTTGTGAACATATTATATAATGTTTAAATCAGATTAAAGATATTTCTCTTGGGGGTGATGAGATGGATCAGTGGGTAACAGTGCTTACTGCATAAGCATGAGGTCCTGAGTTCAAATCCCCAGCATGCACATAAGTTGGTTATGAACATGCAAGCACACACATGTACACACACACACACACACACCTATAACCCAAAAACTGTGATGGAGACAGGCACATTGTTGTGGTTTACTAGCTATAGTCCATCTCTATGTTCAGTGAGAGACCCTGTATTAAGGGAATAGGGGGGAGAATGAGAGGAAGACACTCACGGTCCTCCTATGGCTTCCACATGTGCATGGGCATGTATATCCCCATGTGTGTGTGTGTACATAGATACACTCATACTCACAAAACGTATCTCTCCTCATTTACCAGTTTCTTATGGTTAAAACTTACAAAAGGCCTTTCCTCTTGCTGTTTGAATGCACAGGACCCAGTTGTTCTACACAGTCTAATAACATCTCACCTTCCTGCCCCCATTCACAAGTAGCACCCCCTCTGGAGGCCAGATGCCTATAACACCCAGACAACTCTTGATGCTTACGAGGTAAACATTTCTTTCTTCATCTCGTTCATTCCGCTTGTCATGATTATCTCCAGCTCCAATCACATTTCTGTAAGTGAGAGGATTTCATTCTTTTTATGGCTAAATAGTGTCCCCACTGTATATAACAGGATGTATCTATCATACTTTCTTTATCTTATCATTGGTTGATGAACACTGCAGTTGTTTCAACATCTTGGCTATTGTAAATGGTGTTGCAATGAGCATGAAAGTGTAGATATCTCTTCAACATACTGATTTTGCTCCCTTAGAATTTATTACAGATTGCTGGGTCATGTTACATCTACCTGTAATTTTTTTTTTTTGAGGGACCTCCATCCATCCTATCCAAAATGGCTTGTAGGGAGGTGGTTCTAATGCTTTGGTTGGGAATCTGTTTACTGACGCTGCAGGTCTTTGCTCTCAATTGGTTTTTGATCTATCAATAAAGATGCCAGTGGCTAATGACTAAGTGGAAAGAAAGAGGTGAGACTTCCAGGTTCCCACAGGTTAGGAGAGAGGAAGAGAATTGATAGACTTGAGAGAAAAAGATGGGGCAGACTTGGAGCTACAGAGGAGATCTTCCAAAATGTAGGCAGAAAGGGGAAGTGGACTGAAATCATCTTGGGCAGCAAGACCAATAAGCTTCACAGAAGGTACCTGAGCAACTGAACTGAGGGTAGTTTTACAGGTGTTGAACTGGGAGTGAAGGTAAGGGCATGTTAGCTGCAGGAGGCTTACACGTGTCCGGCTATTGAACTGAAAAGCGTATTAAAAATAAGCTAGTGTGTTTGTGTGTGTGTGTGTGTGTGTGTGTGTGTGTTTCATCCGTGGATCTGAGATCGCTCCTGGGTTGGTGCATGCATGCATCTAGCTGGGAACACAAAGCAGTGTAGACAAAACTATACCCAGCATTGGCTGTCCTAATTTGTAGACCTTCCAATGGCATGCAAGGACTACCTTTCCTCACATCACGCTGCTCAGCTTCACCACTTGTTGTGTCTTGGTTTGCTTTTGACATTAGCCATTTTTACTAGGTATGTGATGCTTGCTGTGGTATTTCCATGATTGTACAGATGATATTTTTTTTAATGAATACCTTGGCCTGTTGGGGTATCCCCTCTTAAGAAATGTCTATTTCTCTTATAAAACATCCTGACAAAATACCCTATGGAAGATGTACCACCACCTGTTTCTAACTGGGTTATTTGGTTTTGGTTGCTATCGAGTTTTTAGAGCTCTTCACATATTCTGGATATCAATCCCTACACTTTGCATATATTTCCTCCCATTCTGTAGAGGGTCTTCTCACTGGTTGTTTTCTCTGCTGACTAGCTTGAACATATTTCCCCTGAGTTTTCATCTATTGGTTTCATAGTCACAGGTCTTACATTAAAGGCTCAAGTGTGTTTTGAGCTAACTTTTGTGACTAGTGAGCTTGTGGGTTAGTTTTATTGTTCCATACATGCATATTTAGTTGCACAAGCACATTTATGTCCAAGCATATATTTCCTCTGGTGTACATTCTTGGTTGCTGACTTAACTACATCTGAAATGAAGTAAAACCCCAAACTGGGGCAGACCTGTGAAGGAAGTTTTCCTTAATTTGAAATGGGAAGATCTACTTCTAATCTGGATCTTTGAGGTGGGGAGACACGCCTCTAATTCAGATCTCTGAGGTGTCCACACCTTCCGCTGGAAGCCTATATTTGAAGGGTGTGAAAGAAGGAAGCTTCTGATCTTTGCCTGCCTATTCTCGCCTCACTGGCAAGTCCATCCCTTCCCTGGCATTAAAGCCTACTTCTTCAGGTTTTCTGCACACAGTGCAGACCAGCTGAAACAGCCAACCTCGGACTGAACAACTACTGGACTCGTAAACCTTCCATTCATAGACAGCCATTGTTGGATCAACTGCACCACGGCCTGTAAATCACTCTAATAAATCCCTTTCATCAGGTAATCCTCTTTTGTTTTTCTTTTTTGTTCAAGAAAAAAAATAATTTAATGGTTTTGTGTTTGAGTACGTGTATGTGTGTGTTTATAGATTTAAATCCTTTTTTTGATAAAGATTGCATTGAACCTACACCTAGTATGAGGATGTGTCCTACTTTCATTTCTTTTGCTGTTATAAAATACCCTGTCAAAAGCAATTTAGGAAAGAAAAGGTTTATTCAGCTTACAATTTCAGGTTACGGTGTATCGTTGCATGGAAGGAACTTCAATCAGTTAGTGATTTCAAACGCATAGTCAAGAGCAGAGATGAAGGAGTGTAAATTTATTCTTCAGCTCTTTCTCAGGAGCTAAGCCTAGGGAATGATGCCACCTACAGTAGATTTAGTCTTCACACAGCACTTCAAGACAGCCTCGAGACTAGAGTAGCACTGGTTAAACAGTTCCCTGGCCACATGGATTGATGCTAATCTGGAGAGTATTATAGTTCCAAATATCTACACTGACTCCAGTGGCACTTGGAAACCCACATTCCATCAGTAGTGATACAGGCAGAAACACAAATCTGTCCTATTGAACACAATTCCATGCTTCATCTCAGAACTCTCCAAAAGCCCATGCACCAACACTGGTCTAGTGCTAGCTATGCTGCCCAAGGTTAAGGACTGAGTGGTAGGAACAATTTCTTCATCCTCAAGGCTGATACTGACCTGGGTTACATTTGAGTCTCAACCTCGTAGAGGTAGAGGATACTCCAAGGCTGGAGCTAATACAGCTAAAATGCATGTCAGCTCTACCATTGTAGTGGTCTCTTTCTAATAACAGCTGGTCTGGAGACAACCTCTGGGCTTCAACACAAAGCCTTGTACCATTGGGTAGCATTGTCCTGTCCCACCCCATATTCCACAACTCCATCCCTCTCATCCCCTGGTGCCCGTGGTTGAAAGTGACAGATGTAATTTGTTCATCAAGTCTAGTGGTTTGGTCCATAGATAAAAATCTGCCAGTAGGGGTCATGGAGCTTCACACTGCCCTGGATTTTGTGGAAGATATTGTAATGGGTTTCAAGACTAAGGACTGAACTTTCCTTCACACAACTGAATGGTGCCTCTCAGCAGAGAACTGCTTCAGGGAGTGAGAGAGGGAGATAGAGGAACTTCCTGTCTTCTTCAGTTAATCTTTTAGGTCTGTTACACTAAAATCCAGCAGTACAATCTCTCGCCTGATTTCCTTCACCCATAGGGAAGTGGTGTGGTCTTAGAACAATTATTCAGTATGGAGAGAGATCATGGGAATACCTTTCAGTTGCTATCTTGCTTTGCCCTCCTCCATAAATTATGCATTTGGTGACATCCTCTACCATAGAAAGAAAATTCTTTCTACTTTGTTTCTTAATAAAACATAAAAAAATAATAAACATAAAAAC
This sequence comes from Arvicanthis niloticus, assembly GCF_011762505.2. NCBI lineage: Eukaryota > Metazoa > Chordata > Mammalia > Rodentia > Muridae > Arvicanthis > Arvicanthis niloticus. Next base: position 59,480,302 of record NC_047674.1, on the reverse strand, counting down.
AGCTTTTTTGTTCTGGCTTCTCAAACCATGTACGTATAATCTAAACAACTTTGGAGGCTGTTAAATGTTCTCTCCCTTACTTCTTAATAAACAAACACAAATATCCCAAAGGTACTGCCCAGTCTCCCGTAAAGTTTACTACATGGGTACTTTCTGATTTTGATTAACACAGTGCACCTAAGAAATTCATTTCTAAATGACTCTCCTTCAACCACGACCAATGTGAGCAATTATTTATGTCCCAAGGGGATGAGGCAAGCACAGTATAAGACAATAGTTTTGAAAAATAAGGGTTCTAACAGCATTAGCCAGAGTCAAGTCCTTGAATTCCGAACTCTGCCCTTAGCAATCTGATAATCAGCACTGTCCAAGTCCAGGAGCCTCGAGGGCAAGACTTCAGAGGAGACAAAGTCACTGTTTGGTTTTTCAATGCATTATGAAGTTTTCATGAATGACATGCTTTTGGTCTTTCCTTCGAAGTTTTTAATAGCTTTAAATTCCCAAGGCTTCTGATATGTGATTATGTAAGCATGTTTTTCAAACTGTACATTTTCTCAAGTTTAAATAAGTAGAATATATCTAGTCTATAATCAACTTTTATCAGAATCCATTCCTCGTCATTTAAAAATCATAGGGTTTGTGGCTGTTACTCAAAGCCCTTTATAAAGAAGAAAAGTATCAGTGAGGTTTTGTGTGTTAGTAAGATTGTTCTCTGCCCAAGATTCCATTTTTAATACTTTACTCCCCTTCCCTCAGTATTGTGTAAAAGAACAAAGTAATATCATTCTTTAAACCTAAGTTTTTAACAGTATAATGAGCAGGACCAATTGAAATACATCATAATTGCTAAACAGAACTAAGTTTACAACCTTGTGAATGTCTACAGAAAAACACAAAACAAAAATAGACCTAGACAGCAGAGACATCTGTACATAGCTGTGACCCGAGAATCCTGTCTGCTCTAGTGCTACACCATGAATCAGTGGGTGGGAACAGAAGCCTTCTTGGTTCTCACGTGCCCACACTATTTATGTGTGGACTCTATTGTGTAACTGGCAAACATTTCCAAACAGTAAAGACTCACAAGCCATCAGCAGGAACATACAATCAGGCTGAATTAGTTCCTGCCACATTGCCAAATGAGGGTAATCCCACCCCGACGTACCCACTTGCACCCCTTTTATACTGCACAATGTCTATGCAGACTAATGGAGTTTATGCAGGTGATCAGAAGTTGTGAGGGTTACTTCTCAACTAGCTAAACTATTTCTTGCCATTTCAAATTCTAGCCTATGGCTCCTCAAGGTATCCATTTTCACAAATTTAAAAGTGAGGCCATTCATTTCAGACATCAAACCTCCACTAAAAAAATAAATTAAAACAAGTTCAAACCCTGAGAGGGACCATGAGCGGGTGGACTAGTGCCATTGCTGGAATGCAGTTCTACAGGCTTTCTGCAGCTACTCATGCTTTACCTGCATTTGCTGCTGAGTTTCAATAAGGTCCCTGGTAGGACAAAACTTTGAAGCAATGCTTCTCAACACAATTTTTCCCAAGAAAAGGGAGTTCTGCGTGAGTTTGAGAAATGTGGGGTTACAACTTTCCTAGGTTGATTTAGCTGAGCCTTTTCCCCCCAAATTAAGGGGCCACCTGTGTCACTCAGCATGGTATCCCATTTAAGAGAGCTTAGGAAGCTCAGGTTTAGAGAACCCTGCCAGCTCTCACTTCTGCTGTCTTTCAGATTCAAGGCCTGCTCTAAAGGGAAAGAGATGGCCCTGTGGAGAGGGGACTCTACAACTCTGAGGCGCCTCTGTGGAGAGATGTGGGGCAGTGAACCATGCCACCAGACAGAAAACCTAGTAGGGTAAAGTGGCTTTAGGAACCTCATCAACTCTCATAATTGAGAATGGTAGGCATTTAAATCTATTTCCAACCAGGTTCCTGTCCTGGACCGCATGACCACAACACATCATGGAGAGGACTGTGACATCAGTCATGTAGGGGCAATACCCAAAGCCCCTCCACATGCAGAAGAGGCATCCCTAACATCTCAAACCAAGCTAATAGAAAGCATCTGCCTTTAGATCCCACCCCATGCCAAAATACTTATAAGATCCTATCCACAAGGAATAAAGTGCATGAGGTATTTCACCAAAGACCATCTGAAAGTGCCCAAAGAGAAGAGTGTTCTCTCCTGAAGCTTTTATCACTGGGAGCTGCCACGGCCACTTTCTGTTCAGTGGCCTGGACCTTGGCTCCTAGCCACCTGCTGTGTCCCACTGCCTGCCACCAACTCCAGGACAGTGGCTGCCAAGGAAGAGGCCTGGCAGAGAGCTGCAACTTTTTTGGCCCCTCTGGCTGAACCAAAACCCCACAGATTCCTGTGAATAGCACCCAGCAGAGAGAGGACTCTACAGTGCTGAAGATGTCACTGGTTTTATGTAAAGTAAAACTTCTTTGGATGCATAAGCCACTTGTTAATTTTGAATGTGAACTATACACTTACTGGTATGTTCTACCCTTAGTCACAGAGCAAAAAAATTTTGTGGACTATTCTGGATTGACCTGTATGCTGGTTAGTTCTTTTTTTTTTTTTTTTTTTTTTTTTTTTTCTGCTTGACACTAGCTATATTCTTTAGGTAAGAGGGGAATTTAGTTGAGAAAAAATGCCTTCATCAGATTGTAGACAAGTCCATATTTTTTTTTATTAGTAGCAGTTGATGTGGAAAGGTCCAGCTCACTGTGGGTGGTACCATCCCTGTGCAAAGGGTCCTGATTGTATGAAAAAGCTGAGCAAGCTGTGTAGAGCAAGTCAGTAAGCAGTGTTCCAAGGTCTCTGATTCAGTTCCTGTCTCCAGGTTCCTGCCTTGACTTCCCGCCCTGACTTACCTTCATGGTGGACTGTAAGCTGTAAGACTTAAGCACTTTCCTCCCCAAGTTCCTTTTGGTCATAGTCTATATCATAACAACAGAAAGCAAACCAGGACAATCTATTTCTATAACTTGAGAAGATGTTTGATTGATGTCCGACATCCAAGCTTACCAAGTCTTCACTTGACTAATAATATCTCTAAAGTGAAGTGTTTTAACACTCTCACACTAGTGAACCCAGTTCTGGGCTGTGCTAGTTTGAATGAGTTGGCCCCACAAGTCTTTGGCATTTGAATACTTGGTGCCCGGTTGGTGACTGTTTGGCAAAGAATTAGGAGGTTTGGCCTTGTTGGAGGAGGTGTGTCACTGCCATGGCTTAAGGTTTCAAAAGCCCATACCATTTTTACAATGTGCTTTCTTCTTACTGTCTGTGGATCAGATTGAGAACTCTCAGCCACTGCACAATGCCTACCTCCTTCCTGCTCCCCATTATGATGGTGGTGGAGTCCTGCTCCTCTGGAACTGGAAGCCCCAAAGAACCCCTTTCTTCTGTAAGTTGCCTTGGTGTTTTATCACAGTAATAAAAAAGTAACTAATACACAGGCTTTCCACAGCAAAGATACATACTCAATTAATTACACTAGGCCTTAGGGATCTGTCCTCAGGGGACACCCTCGGAGTATAGCAGCCACCTAATAGAGCTGGGTTAGTGTCCTAGGCCTTCAGTTCCTCCTCACATCCCGAAACCAACAGAGGATAGTTCCATCATCCATACGATTCAGTGAGGACCTAGCATAGCAAAGCCTTCGCTCCAAAATGCTAAATTTGCCAGAGCATATGGGATTATAAAAGCAAATGTGTGTAGTGCATAATATTATGTCACATTACTGGGCACATTTTTTAAAAAGGCAACACCCACAGGTCTGAACAACTTTGGTTTTCTGCAAATTCTGCAAGCACTGAGTCCTGCTTACATGGCACTATTTTTGTTGTTGTTGTTGTTGTATTAGAACAGCATCCTGGGAGGAGTCTGTCTCGCTTGGCTTTGCAGTTATTAGCGTCTTACCTTTGCAAACACTCTTCCCGCTTGGGAAAGGGTTTGTAGCTCTCCACAAGAGTCCTCGGTGCACATTCTTCTTTTGTGACTGGCAAAGAGGAGCTTCTGTGAGTACAATGATGTAACTCAATCCTCCTTGGGAATTCAATATTCGGTACCATTGATGCCCAGCCCCACACGCTTTTTATAATCATAGCCATCATCTTTTTATTATGTCTTGGACTTGAGGAGGCCTGAAAGCAGATGTAACTCATGATGACCTGACTTCAATGGGAGAATGAACCAGGTGGCTAATTGTCTCTAAAACAAATACACTGATAATTAGCAGGAGAGCACAATGCAACAGAAGCCTAACCACCAACCTTTATTTAAGTTAAGCAAATGGTGAGCAAACGATGCAGCTGCATCACACTTTGACAAGTTAATAAGGGAGCTATACTTCATCTCAGCTGCCTCCCCAGCCAAAGCATGCCCTCAGGACCGGCATCAGCGGCACTGAAAGCCATCCATGCTCACAGTGAAAGCCTCTGCTCTAAGGACTTTACAGATCCAGAGTTTAAGGAAAGCTGGGGTCAAGGCCAAGACAATAGAAAGTTGATGATGTCTTGCCCATAGACACTGGAAGAGCTGGTAATTGCAGCTAAGCCGCTAATTTTGTGACATCGTGCAAACTTAATTTTTCTAGAGTTTAGTATTCTTCAGACTGGATTGATGGATGTCTAGTTAGGAGTTCAGCAAACATTTTCTGGAAAAGCTCAGCCTAAATATTTTAGGCTTTGAAATCTCTATGGGCTCAGTTGCTAGAACCTGCTCTGCCATTTTAGTGCAAAATACAAAATGTAAAAACATGACTGTATTCCAATAAAACTTGATTTATGGACATCGAAATTAAACCACATATAGTTTTTACATATCAAAAATATTCCTCATCTTTTGGTATCTTTTCAAGCATTTATAAGTAGGAGAACAGTTTTTCACTTACAGGCCATACAGAAGTCAGGTTGAATTTGATCTGCCTCAAGTCTGAGGTCAACTGTGCTTGAGCCAAAGAGATAATGTTAGTTTCTCTCTTGTTTCTTGCTGATCTGTTCCTTAGCTAGACATTGGATTTCATCTCAAAGAGCTAGAACCACGGCTACAGGAGAATTGTATTCAAAGTATTTGGCTTGGTAAATGCCTAATGACAATCTACTGTGCAAGTCATAGGTCCAGAAAGGCCAAGACTCTCAAGGGAGTTTGAACTCAGAATTCCAGCAAATCAGTGTGGGTTTAGACTGAGAGACCTCGCCTTGGGCGAATCATTGGTGGATACTGTGTTATATATATTCTTTTTAACATTATTCATAGTTGCTAAGTTATGGGATTTGATGTCCACCAACAGAAGTGTAAATAGAGAGGTTAAGCTGTATTTACATGGAGGAATATTATTGAATGAATCATGTTGTCTTCAGGAAAAAGCACAGAGCTAGAGATGACTGTAATAAGCAAGTTAAGCCAGACTCAGAAAGAAAACATTACATATTTTCTTCATAAATATAAATTACATTTCAAATATACACACATAGACAGTTACACATATAACATGAAGAGAGGGGAGTGTTATTTGGGAAGAGGAAGGGTACCGATCAGGTAGGAACATCAATGGGCAACAGGGAAAACATGATAAAAGTATACACTGAAAAAGTATGAAAATATAATAAAAGTCATTATTTTTGTACAATAAATAGATGCTAATTTAAAAGGGGTGGCTGTGGCAACATTATTTACTGCATCAAAAATATTAATGTATCCAATAATAGTGATGTCCAAGTGACATTGTCAGTGTTCAAATGCTGATGGTCATATTTTATAAATTATGACATAGACAGTAAAATGGTGCATGAGAAGGATATCATGGAAGGATATCAGATGGGTGTGAAGGCAAGCGATACTAGAACAATAGAGACAACATGACTCTTTTTTAAATAATTTCAAGAAATATCTAAGATAGCCTAGCATTACTGTTCATCTCACCAAGGTAGGCTTACGGGTGTGTCTTCATTTTGAATTCTTTTGTACTACTGTCTTAGTTAGGGTTTCCATTGCTGTGAAGAGACACTGTGACCAATGCAACTCTTATAAAGGAAAACATTTCATTGGGGCTGGCTTACCAGTTCTAAGGTTCAGCCCATTATCATCATAGCAAGACGCATGGCAGCATGCAGGCAAACATGGTTTTGGAGAAGAAACTGAAAGATCTGCATCTGGATTTGAAGGCAACCAGGAAAGACCGGCTTCTGCCCTGGGCAGAGCTTAACCATAGGACCTCAGAGCCCACCCCCACAGTGACTCACTTCTTCCAACAAGGCCACACCTACTCCAACAAGGCCACACCTCCTAATAGCACTCTCGTGGGCCAAGCATCAAACACATGAGTCTATGGGAGTCAAACCTATTCAAACCACCACAACTACATTCTAGAATTCATTCACTCAACACATACTCACTAAGCAATTAGTATATCCCAGGATATTTTTTTTATAGTGGAAATGTTATATTTTGTCATCTTTTATAGACAAGACCCCCAAGATGAGAGCCAGAGAGAATGAGCCAGGGAAGCTGGAACCGAGGCCCCATCTAAAGACATGTGGGTAGCAACTGATATCAGTGTTTCACATGGCTCTGCCATCTCTCCACCACTTCTCAACGCTAGCCTTCATCACCCTCACAACCCTACCAAGGGGCCAACGGATGAAACACTAAAACTTTGTGAAGACCCAGCTTAGTAACCCAGGCCTGTAAAGCCACATTCTAAAGAGGAAGAAAAGAAATCAGAGTGATGTAGAGAGACTTTATTCAATATGAGAACTTTAAAAAAATTAATGACAATTTCATCTCATCTTTAACTCTCATAGAGCTTAAACTGTGCGCACTACATTGTTTGAGCCAACGTGGAGATCTTTTATCAAGCAGAGAGTATTGTGTATTTTTAAGCATTTATAACACAGTATCAGAATGGTGTTGACAAAGAACCAGAAAGCAGACACTGCCATGATTTTGAGGTGGGTGATGTGTTCAAAGGCTGAGCCGCCTTCATGTGTTGTGCTGGCTGCTTCGACTGCTTTTGAGGTTATAGATCCCCAGTGAGGTTCAAACAAACATATTAAATAACAGCAATTTGAACATGATTTTTGGAAATATTCACCTCACATCCCAAGACTACATATATTTCAGCTAAGAGATCTACATACTTAAAATGAACAAATGGTTTGGATTGTGCATGACAGGTAAGGCTGGTGTTGAGCCGTCGTCCTTGGTGAGTCTTTGTGTGAATTCAAGTTGATGTGGCTTGACCTACACAGACACCGCCCCAGAAGCACTTCTGTGAAGGGAGCAATGGCTTTTAATGATGGAGAGGAACCTGGGAACTGATTCCACACTGGTCTCTTTTACTCCCCCTCCCTTGTCTATTGAGCCCATTTCATTTCCTGCCTCTATTTTTTTCCCCATTGATATTGGACAATTCTCTCCCAAATGCCTAAAATAATAGTTCTGTCGCATAGCTGGCTGACGATCCATCATATAATCAAAACCATGCTGGCCAGATATGGGCAACTGCTTCTCAGCCTTTGCTGGTCCATCTGTCACTCTCCATACATTAGTTGGGAAAGTATTTGGTGGTCAGAGACTATCTAGCAAGCTGGAGCACATGTGTACACACACAAACACACACACACACACAGAGACACACACTCACACACTATATGAAATTATGTGGGGGTGTGTATTTATCTAGAAGAACATAAGCCGATATTTTTCAACAACAGTTTTACCTCTGTTAGTAACACCATTTGCAGTTGTCTTAATTTCAAAATAAACTATTCCTTCCCCAAACAAGAGACACACTGAAAGGGTACATAACTCCCGTTTTTCAAAAGACCCTTATGTGTACCCCAGAGAGACCCAAGCTGGGGCTCACAGTCGACTACACAGCCTTTACAAATACTCAAAGGCACAGCAATATCTGGAACAAAAGAAAAACCTAAAGACAGTTGTTTAGTCCTTAATATGATGCTTAATTTTTCACATTAATATGTGAAAATTCTCCAGGGGCTAGTTACAGGCTTGCATTGCTATTTTTATTTTATCAATAATAATTATGTTTTTTTTTATTGGATGCTTCTTTTCCAGGGAACCCAAAGTGTATGCAAATCCTTTATTTTTTCCCTTATGCCATCTTTGAGGCATAGCCAAGAGGCAGATCATTTTATCACAATCAAAAAAGATAGAAATTAGTAGAGATGCCAGCACAGAGAATGGAAACTGGTCCTGGATTTGGTGCAAGATTTTACTACTGCCCTTCCTGAAACACCCGTCTTTCCAACCATTGCCTCTCTGGCAGAACCTTTGAAAGGTTTGTTTAGTTATAACTTTTCACTGCCCGGGCTACAGCTTATGAAAGCTTGGTTGACCTGTCTCTCCACTTTCTTCACTTAATATTCTGCACTGATACCAGATATCCAGGAGTTGTGTACCCTAGAATCATCCCCACATGAGGGTCATGTGCTATGATGGTCCCAAGGAGATGAGCAGGTATGTGAGCAAGTGGGACTGGGGAGGAAGAGACCAAGCCAGGAAAGGGAAAATCAAATCGAGTTATATCATTATCTATCTAATTTCAAAGGTGATCTCTGGGGAGATGCCCTTATGAAGGACACAGATCATTGGTAAAGGCTGGAATGTACATTTTCAGAACTTCTGGCTGTAAGTGAAGTCTGCCATCTTGAAGGCAGATGTCTGAAAGGGAGAAGACACCATGCGTATGTCACCATGGGCACTCTGTTTCTAAAGTGAAGGAGTCTTGCACCTTCAGCTAGGTCTCTTCTCTTCTGGAAGTGTCTTCTTCATCCTCTGCTAAGGATATGTCACTGCCTCAAAGCAGTCCCCTTAATTTCCAATTCTCTGTTCCCCATAAATGAGTCATCTGTATATAGGAGTTCTTCAACCGACATTTCAGTACACTACTAAATCCATAGCTTTTCTCAATCATCCTTTGCTGGTTTCCTGCCCACTCTGGAGTGGAATTTCAGGGATGTTGCTCTCCTGCATCCTGAGTTCACACACTAGCTTTGATACTGAGAATGCACTCATTCAGCCCGGTCCTCTTGAGGAGGTGATAACTAAGACACAACCTTTCTTTTCAAAAGAAAGAGAGAGAGAGAGAGAGAGAGAGAGAGAGAGAGAGAGAGAAAGAAAGAAAGAAAAGAAAGAAAATTCAAGTACTCTACCGTGGACAGCAAACACAGTTACTTAAATTGTACTTATATACAGGGGTTGGGGGGATACATACCTGTAAACAGATGCAGGAAGTTTACAAGTTCAGTGTCAGCCAAGGCTCTATAACAAGAACATTAAAAAAAAAAAACCTTAAAATAATAGAAAATATTCTCATGTGATAAAAACTCTAAAATCCAATTATAAACAAAGGGCTAAAATGATTACAGTATCATCAAAACAAATAAGTTAAATAGGAAAGCTTCTCTAGGCACTAGAGAAATGACTCCGTTGGTAAAGTGCTGGTCTAAAGCATGTGAACCTGAGTTTCATCCCCAGAACCTACATCCAAAAACTCTGGCATGGTGGCGCACTTTTGTAATCCCAACTGGGGAAATAGACATGGGTGGCTCCCTGGAGCTAGCTGGCCATCCAACCTAGCCTACTTGGTGAGCTCCAAGCCAATGAGAGACACTGTCTGAAAAACAAGATGGCTTGTTCTTAGGGACCTACACACACACACACACACACCACATGCGCACGTGCATATACACACAAAAATAGAAGTTTGTCTATATGGAGTGGAAAAGTCAATAAATGCTAAAAATGAGAAAACTAAAAAAGGATTTGGGGTGGGATGTTGCTATTTTAGTAAACCAGATTGTTTCTAAATTAGGTACGGGAACTTCTTTCGCACATGGTGTTTATTTTTACATTACTCTCCCCCTTAAAAATAAGGTGTTTAGCATGTGAGCTGAGCTAACTTGAGCTTCCTGTGGTAGATGGATGCAGAGACCCAACTCTCCCTCCTGTAGCCAATAGGAGTTTGCGGTGCCCCATGTCCATTCCCCACCTTTGAATATGGGTTCTGTTGCCAGTGGAATGGCAGCACCAGTTTAGATTCAGTTTAGATCCAAGGTTTCGAGAGTCCGTCAGTGTTCCAACTTCCGTTCAATGCAACACTGGCCTGTGCCCTGCAACCCAGTCAGAACTCACATGCTAGAAGGAGAATCATGATGCATGGAGCCAAGCTGACTTATCCCAGTCCTCAGAAACTAGCCAGCTCTAGCAAACCCTTCTGCTGACCAGAGGGGCATGAGTGAGCCCAGTGTCCAACTAGACAGACAGACCTACCCAGCAAAGGCACAGACATGTAGAGGGTAGCCAGTGATAATTATCCTTAGACACTGCATGGTAAGATTTTATCCCACACGACCTTTTTTATGCTAGAGAACACTGTTGGATCTGAGTCTCAGAACCACTTGGTGGGTCCATTTTCTGTTCTTTCTTATTGCTGTGGTTGCTTTCAAGTCAACTGAAGACAAGAAGCCATCTCAGGTAGGTTTAGTAGAGGTGACACCTCTACAGGCAAGTGCTAAGACAACAGCATGTTCAAATAACTGATATTTTACTGAGGCATAAAAAGTGAAGTTTACTTCAGCAAAAACAAAACAATGCCAAAAAAAAAAAAAAAAATCCTTTCCTGGTCCCCCATCCTATTAAACCAATCAACCATATTCACTAAGACTTGAAGAGTTTACTCTTGACTTATAAATAATTAGCTATGATTTAATAGTAAGAATAGGATTAGTGAATCACTGTTAGTGTCCTTGTTTTTGAAGCTACAGTCGTACATAGGATTTTGTTCTCATTGTTGCTTTTCTGTAGATCAGCTGCTCTTTCATTGTCCTGTGCAAAGATAAAAATCTAGGCACCTGCCAAACCTAAAAAAGGGAGAGGGGGAAATGGGAAGGGGAGGGAGGGAAGCTTTGTTAATAAGACTGATCACTGGCCCACATGAAAAAGAATAGCAAATAAACAACCTGCCACAAATTGAGGTGTAGATGCAGAGGTATAGACCTTTAACGCATATTCCAGTTGCCACGGCTACCATTTTGCAAAATGAAGGGATGAAATTATCAAATGAAATTTTGGCTGCGTTTTTCATGGGGGTGCAATGCATTCTTTTACAGATTGCTGGCCTTTCCCTCCACATTTGGGTGTGGGGTTTTCAGTTGTAATTGTGTATCATTTTAGGGAACTGCTCATTCTCAGGTGTATTTTTACTGTCAAACACAGGAGGTTTATTTTAAACCATCTTTTCTTTCAGTTTTCCTTTGTCTTCTCCTTCTAAATATCTAGGTCTGTTTGTGTATAGTCTACAAATTTATAACTAAATAGAAAATGATGTTTCTGCCACATGAGAAGTTTGGGAAATCAGGGTCTGCACCTTTAGGATGGACATAATGTATCATTGTATTAGCCAAGTTTTGGAACTGTAATATAAAATTTTAAGTTGTATCTAAAGCAGAAGACAGTAGGGTAAGTTCCTTTAGTGGTGGTCTCACCATCGCCAGAGGGGCTATTTACAACACAGATTGCTGGAGCCATCTCTACAGTATCTGATTCAGCATTTCTGGGCTGGGGCCTAAGAATCTGCATCTAACAGAGCCCCAGGCTGAAGCTGATGCCAGTTTTAGGGATCACACTGAGACCTACTGAGCCAGGGAGGGATGGGGGATAGGGTCCAGGTCCTTGGGGCATATCAATAATGTGGAATTTGTGTGAAAGTTTAGAATTTAAAAGGTGGCATGTTATTTATTATGCAGGATCCCAGCAAGACACAGTGGTATAGTTGGACAGGCTAACTCTGAAGAGTCTAGTACAGTGACTATTAGCTAAGGCCAGGCAGAGATGAGGGAAGCCGACATGAGAAAGAACAGGGCTGACAACGAAGGAGTTGACCTAGCATTAAGGCTCAGGGTGTGGGGGTAAGAAGGGATGCAGTGGGAAAGCCTGAGACAATTAGAGCCACAGGATAAACTGGCAGGATCCATGGCCCTCAGTGGATAACCTAGATCTTCCCAGCATACAACCTGGCAGGAAGAGAGACTGAGTGTCACTCACCAACTGCACTCCAGTGTCAACCAAAAGACAGGTCCTCTTAAAACATGCAAGCCTGCAACTCTAACTCTAACCACCACTCCAAGATATAGTCGGGAGAATCATACAAATAGTTACATATTAAGAAAGTTCTTTGGGGGCTCAAGAGACAGCACAGTTGGGAAAGCAGTGTGGATGTGGTTCCCTAGAAATCAGGCTTCTGGGGCCCAGAGAGGAACAATAGTAGACACAAAAGAAAATGCAATGTGTGCATTTGCTCTGGTAAAGAAAGCAGGGATCTAGGATAGTGTAGACGACTTTGCAAGTTTCCTAGTGTGGCAGAGCCAATCACCACCAATTTAACTGCTTGAAATAAAACAGGTGAGTGACCTCACAGTTCAATATATCAGGAACTCTAGTGTGCCCAGCCAGGTTCCCCAAGTCCAGTTCTTACCAGAATGCAACAACTCTATCAGCCAGACTGCATTCTCATAGAGAGGGTTGGCTTGGGAAATTCTGCCAGCATGCTTTCAGTGTGCTAGTAGAATTCTGGATCTGTGATTATGGAACCAAGACCTCCAACTCCGCAAAGCTGTTCTTCTTCATCGACAGGTAGGTGCGTTTGCAGACAGTGCACAAAGCAGGATCTAGCTTCTCTACAGGTCAGCAGGAGAGCAGCGGTGACATGGAAAGAGCCTGAAGCAACCTAAACTCTGGAGCATCATCTCATATTTGTCTTCTGTAGTTTAGAAACAAGTCATAGGTCCCCACACACATGGGAGAGAGAATTAAAGAAGGACATGAGTAACACAGGTGAGGTCATTTAAAGTTATCTTGGAGTAACAACATTGCTAAACAGAGTTAGGAATTAAAACTTTATCCAAAGCCAATCATGTGAAACCATTTAAAGGAGGTAGCAAATGGGTGGGGGGGTGGGTAGAATTATTATTTCCTTATTCCAAGGCTCATTCCAGGTCATACAGAATGAATGGAAAATAGAAGGGGGCCGATCCAGGGCTGTAGCTCTTTAGGAACCACCATGTTCTGCAATGCCTACCTAAGGTCTCCTGTCCCACTGTGCTGTATTTCTCAGCAGATACAAGATGATGAACTGCCGAGTTTAATAGCATAGCATTAGCACATAGAATAGAGATGTGGCAGAAAGACTATTTTGGTTAGCAAATATTTGGACTTGGTCTAACATAAAATCTAAACCAAATTTTGAGTTTAATCTCTCCCCCTGCCCCTTACAATATTTATATGTGTGGAATAGTTCCTTAGACAACGCCTCTCCTCAAATCATCTAGCATCCCCATGCAGGTAGATAAACTTGCCCTCCTCTCACCGCTGGGCCTGTTTGGAGCCTAAAAGTGTGAGTACTGCAGTAGGTACGAGCTTTCTTGTTTAATCAGCCTTGCAGCGGTGTCCTGCTGTACCAGGATCAACAGTTATGTTTTCAAGATGTTTGAAATCCAGGTGTTCAACCACTATTAGCTTGAAATCAGATGTGGTGAGAGCATTTACACCACAGAGATTGGCAGGTGCTGTAAATCAGCCCCGGCCCCCGCCCCCCCCCCCCCCCCCCACCTACAAGCTTGTTGCTAAACATTGCCCAGGTCATTGACGCTTTGACACTTTCAAGTCTCAACCCTAACCGCTGCTCTAACAAATACTTAGAGAAGCACCCCAATATTTACATATAATAAAGTTCTTTGGGACTGGAGAGATGTCGTTGTTAGCAGAGCACTTGCTGAGCAAATAGGAGAACCTGAGTTCCATCCCCAGAATTCAAGTATGTAAAGCCCACTCCCCATCAGTCCTCCATGACTGGAGCCAGCCTGACAGAGGACATCGTGCATTCTAAGCTGTCCTCTGAGCCCAGAGACTGCCCAGCTGCCTGTGTCTTGGAGGAGACTAGCAATGGGCAACTGTGCCAGTGCCTGAAGCCAAGCGCTGATTTCAGTGGGGAAAAAAAAATCCGCAGTCAGCCACTGATGTGACCCACATTCTCCAATCAGCTATATTAGAAATCAAGGCAGATTGCATCCCTCTCTTCTAGCATGTACCAATTCATCCCAAGTTTAAAAGGATGAGAAAAGGGTGCTGTTCCTCAGCCTTCTTTGAGCCCTAACACAACCCAGCAGGTGGTTTTGTTGTTTTGTTTTCCTGGAGTTGAAGCTGCTGAAGAGAACAGAGTGCATGGGGAACTGTGCTCCCTCCCACCTCTCTATCCACAACCCTCCGTGTTGTGGGTACTCATGCCCACTCCACGGGGACTGCGGGTGGAGGGAGGAGCAAGGGGGTGGAAGAAAAAGCTGGCTGTGATCTCTCCTCTTCCTCTCATTTCCCCACGCATGTGGCCAGAGACGGGTCCGTCTCTCTGGCAGATTAGGCCGTGATCCCCATCCTTATTTAATAGATAAATGTTACAGCATTTGGGGCTTAAATAATTTATGACCATCAATGGAAAGGAACACAAGGTGAAGGGGTTCCGACTGAAGAAACCCGTTAGTAATGACAGGCTGGGGAGAGGGATGGCTATCAGCTCTTAATTACATTCTGTTTTCTTTTGGCTGACTCTGGCTTTCCCTTTACTCGCTCCTTGAACACATATTTAAAGTAGAAATATTGAAGTAGGGAGATCTCCTCCTACTTGGTGCTACTTTTTCTTGTCCTGATGTGGAGGTCTGATGGACTCTCTCTTAGCTCCATTCCTTCTCCTCATCAATGGACACCAATTAGACACCGTCTAGGTAGAGAAATGATTTGCCTAACTGCATAAGAAAATGGCCCACTGTCAAACCCTTTAAGAATTTGGGTTCTCAATTATCCAGCCTCACCTCTCCTGTGAAGCGATAATTAGAGTCTAGATGGTATCGGGATTACCAAGGGCATCTCTCCCAACAGCCGTTTAACACCTAATCAAGTGCTAAGGTCGTAAATTATGCATTTCTCAACAGCATTCAGACCCATTTGAAAACAATTTGAAACAGTTCAAGAGTTCCTAGATAGTGTTCACCGGGGCTGCGGAAGGGCTTCAGTTTCTGGAGGCTTCGAAGGGGTCCGGCTCACAGAGGAATCGCCCACTCAGCAGACACTAAGCGGAAGGCTCTCGCAGCCCTCTAATTGGTTACTGATCATGAGTTTTCAAACAGACAGTGGAGCATTCCCCACACCACGCAAGGGAAAGAGGAGTGTTTTCAGTGTCCACGCACCTCTCAAGGGGGCTAGTAGGCAAAAGGACACTAGTGAGAATTTAAAATGTGGCAACGATTACAAAAGAAAGCCTTTACAACCTTGTATTTGTGAAGACTTTTCCAAATCTGAATACAAAAATTAAAGCTCAGGACTGAGAACTACAAACGCAGTTTTCTCACCTCTGTCTCAGGGAGAGAAGAGTAATCTGAGAGGGTGGGATGTAGGGGGAAAGCTGTAACAAGAAGGCACACAGGAAATTAACTCACTCTTACAATGGTTAACTCCCCTGCCTTCCACCGTCAAACCCGTATCTGTGGCTCCACCAGGAAGTCCGAAGCAGCAGTCACCATATTCTCATAGTGTGCAATGGAATCTTCATCTGTTGGTCTGTCCGTTCTCCACCACCCTTCACTTCTCTGCACAGGCATGGCCCCGGGCAGCATGCGCTTCCGTGACAGCTCCTCTATCGTTCCCTTCCTCCCCTTCAGTACCGACAGCCTGCTTCTCTCCACGCCTGTCTGAGAACCCACTTACAAGCTCACTCTTCCTCTTAGGGAGAGAAATAGTATAATTGGAAGCATACATTACACCATGTAATTGTACAAGATAAGGACGCACCCTCAGTCCAGCTCAACTCAATTAGAATATTTTTACTGCTTAATTTGGTCTGAAGAGTCTCGAAGGAAAAACAAAGCCTCGCTCTTACAGGAATAGGCGAAGCCCAACAAACATGCGCACATTATCCCCCTGCCGCATGCGTCTTGGTAATGGCCCACCTACCTCATCAACTAAACTTCCTTTGGTTAAAAATGCCCTGAGCTGTGACCTTCCAAAATCAATAACCTTCTTTATGCCAGTATACCAGAAGAGGAAAAGAGAGAGAAAGAGAGAAGAGAAGAGAAGACAATGTGTGCCGAGTGGTATTTACATTCATCCTAGTCTTCTGAGTTTCTTTTTAAAATAAGGAAAGACTTGGCTTTTGTATTATTAAAGTTTTATCCTCGCTACATGTACGATGCGTGGGCATGCACATGCCACTGTTCACACACAAAGGTCAGTAGCCAACTTAGAATTGGTTCTCTTCTTCCACCTTTACATGAGTTCCAGGGACCAAATTTAGGTCATCGGGCTTGCATGACCATCCCAAGGCTTGTTTTTGTTTGTTTGTTTGTTTGTTTGTTGATAAATTAGTTAACATTTTCAAAAAGGACCACTTGAAGTAGAATATAATAGGTGACGGGGCAGGCTTATGCAAGTGAGGCCAAAATCAGAAAGAATTCCTGAAGTTTAGGTAACATCCATATAGTAGTCAGACGATGGGATGGCAAACCCAGTCCCGTGACATAAAATAAAATCTTTCTGACTTCCTCATCTATGAAATGAGAATAAAGCTATTACTCCACACCAGACTGTGGTTGGTCAAGCGAGTCAACTAGAAGACATGACACTAAATACACCAGAATTATATGACACACGTTACAATATGAGGGTGTGGCCAGTGTGGATCAATCCATCTATGTGTACACTACAATATTTTTACTCTATACCTGTACAGTGTTGGGAAGGAGAGGGGATATTCCAGGGCCACATTGTCTAGACACTACACAGGACATGAACTAACTAGGTCTGGCCATGAATGTGGTCAGATGTGACTAGTCAACAGGACTCTATAACAGGAGAGGCTGCCTAGAGTGAAGCTGCTGTGAGACATGGCTGCCTCCTCTAGCTTCCTTCCCCATCCTTCCTCATCCTTCCCCCCTTTCTCTACTGTCCAGTGACCCTCTCCCTCCTTCCCTTCCTTTCTTCTGTCTGTCCTTCTCTCTGTTTTAAGAGTAAAACTTATACAAGTCAGTGATGGGCCAATGACATCTGAAAACATTCAAAGTACTTACCATTATATTTTAATTCAAAAAGGCTTTCCATAAAAATTTAAATTTCCAGTTTCTTTCCAGAATTGGAAGACCTGGCTTCATGGCCAGCATTGGTTGTCTCTAGATAGAACGTGTTTATCCCTCTGATTTGCCATAGTCACCACCCATATTAGTGGTATTTTCTAGAGGAACAGAAACTGATAGTATATATTCTATTAGTATTATATAATAATATTTAGTATACTATATATAATATAGTATCATATATTTATTACATATATAGTATATAATCATATACATATATGATTTATTAGAGTGGCTTACAGGCTTTACTCCAGCTAGTCCAGCAGTAGCTATCCACCAACAGAAAGTTCAAGAATCCAGTAGTAGTTCAGTCCAGGAGGTTGGATGTCTCAGCTGGTCTTCAGTATACACTGGAATCCTGAAAAAGTAGCTGCTAATGCTAGTAAAGGAATGAACTTGCTGGGGAGAGCTAGGACAAGCAGGCAAAGAAAGAGAGCTTCCTTCTCCCATGTCCTTTATATAGGCTGCCAGCAGAAGGTGTGGCCCAGATTAAAGATAGATCTTCCCATCTCAAAAGTTCCATCTTTAACATGGGACTTCCCAGTCGGAATAATCTAATTAAGAAAACTCCGTCAGCCATTTGAGTTTTAGTTAATTCCAGTGTAGTCAAGTTGACACTGAGAAGAGCTTTCACACTTCTCCATATTGGGCCCCCATATTGAAAGCAAGGATAGGCTTTGTCTTCACTATATTTTATTTAAACAGAAAGTGCATGCTTCCTACTTGACCATGCTCTTTTGTTAACACTACGACAGGCTCCTCAGTGTTTCCACCAGCAGACCTGAAACTCTTACCACACAGAGAGAAATACAGTTCCAGCCAAGCCCTCTTCCTCCAGACATTAGCAGACCGTGGAAGGGAAACAGGGAAAGGATGGTGCCTAGCCGACCCTGGTCCTCCAAGCCAGACATGTTTGCCCCTGTCCCTCATGGTAGATATCACTGTTAGGGACTTCTTCATGTGCTTCATCTTCGCACACAGTTAGCCCACGAGATAAATCGCTCTCTCCTGGGAGATAATAACTTATTAGGACCATTTTGGAGTTCCTGGACCTTTGGGGATGAAGCCCTGCTACACAAAGCCCTCCATTACCACCACCACTAATTTCCATATTATTATCCAGGATTACACAGCCTTCTCAGAACTCTTGCCAGCCTCAGGCAGGTGCCACCTGCCCTCCACCTCTACCCCATGGTGACTCAGGCTGGAAGCATCTAGCCGAAGGACTCTTCAACCTCCCACATCTTGGGCTCTTCTAAAGCAAATAATTCACCCTCAACTTTCACTCCTTCATGTAGAGGACAGAAGACAAGGTCAAGAAAAAGCTAGAAGTGGATAGGAAGGAGGCCCTCCTCGGGGACTCAGTTTCTGGATCATACTACTACTTTGGGGGATATTTGCTCTTCAGTAACATGCAACCAAATGCATAAGGTTTCTGTTCATCTACTAACACCAATAACAAGAACAAAAGAGTTTCGAAAGTATTCAAACATTGACTTTGCACAAATGTGTGTAACTTGTCTCTAATATAAAGTAACTTCGGGGGTTGGCTGACTACTTAAGAACACTTGTTGCTCTGGAAGAGGACCCAGACTCTATTCCCAGCCCCATAGGGCAACTCACAACCATCTTAATTACAGTTCCTGGTAAGTGAGTGGCCCCTTGTGACCTCCAAGAGCACCAGGCTTGCAAGAAACAAACATTCATACAGGCAAAGCAATCATATATATGAAATAAATACATCTTTTTAAAAAATAATTCTGAACATACTCCACAAACTGCATTCTTGAAAGGCATTATTGTTTTGGGAGATGCAAGATTGGAGGACCATATACCAAGAGTCTTGAAGATGTCTTGAGAATTCACACTCAGAGCCTGGTCAGACCCCTCAGATGTGGTAAAACTTGGAGATTCTTAGTCACTTCTCATAGATGTACAGATGAGGCCCACAAGCCAGCAGGAGCCCATTAGAAGCCTGTGGGCTCCTTTCTCACCTACAAAGCTGTAGTCTGAGCGACCTTAAAGATGTGGGATGTTGGTGCCCATCTAGCAAACAAGCCGCAAACCCAGGAAGGCAAGGAGAAACTGTGTGAGAACAATTTTCTATTCTTTAAACCCAAGGTGATAGGAGGCCCTAGTGGACAGAATTGGGCACTCCAGTATCCCATGGTGTTACTGCCAATTCCTTCCTCTTCACAATATTACCAAATTTCCAAATTGGAGGCAGGAGTTGGTATACTTGAATAGGCATCCATCTCATCTATAAATACTGCCAATGACCTCTGCAGGAGGATAACCCTCTGGGAAAGCTGTCTAGGTTAGAGGCTTTAGCATAGTATAAAGGCTGTCATGCCCACTCTTCCTGCTTTAAGAGTGTTCACCTATTTCTCTGTGGACTGCAGCAAGTTTCTTACCTTTCCCCATAGCACTGCAGATGGGCTCTAAGGCTAGTGCGCTACATGGAGCCAGTCTCAACTCTCTCTTTGCATTTTATAAATTTTGAAACTTAGTCTCACTAACTGACCTTTAGATCACTGTAGAACATAGGCAAGCCTTGAGTTCGAAGTCCTCTGGCATCAGCCTCCCAAGTGCCTGGGATTACAGGCCTAGCCTACCAACAATCTATCTTCTACAATCTATTTTCTCGTGTGTGTGTGTGTGTGTGTGTGTGTGTGTGTGTGTTAGGGATCACAAAAGCCAGGGAGCTAAAGGGAATTCAAGGAAAGATCCTGATAATAACATATCTCTGCAAGGGCTGGTTCTCTACAGTGCAGTCCCACTGTGTGCAATGTGCACCCAAGTGGCCCCCATACTTTGTGTTGGTTTAACTGCCAAGATAAACATACTTAAGCAATGTTGGTTCCTCCTCCTTAATACTGATAGTCACCCAACAGCAAAACATTCTAGCAACTGTCAGTCAAAAACAAGTCTTCATGGTGTCGGTGAGCTTGGGACAAAGAGTATGGGGGCTTAGTGGGTATTTCCTGGTTCCAAGGTGTTAGTTATGCTGTCCAACTGAGACACAAAATTGGTGCCCACAAGGTGTGTCCTGATACTTGCTGATAGTTTCAGGGTGGCAAGAGGCCAGAACCCCAGCCTAAAGTAAAAAGCTCAAATTATACAGCCAAGTTTGGATTAATCAGGATTAAGCTCCATGGATGCCAACTCTGAAATCTTTGTCACAAATAAGCATCTTCATGCACACTTTAGAAACAAAAGAAAACACTCATTTTCTCAGATGGAGAGTCACCTGGCCTGATAGCTCCGGAAAACACATTTTAGCACAGTCACAAAACGTAAGTCCAGTTGATGCCTAAAAGAAACTGAGGTGGGTCACTTGAGACTCCCAAGCCTGCCTCACAGGCATCTTCCTGCAGCTTGTGTGTCCTTCACGGGAGTTTTGTTTGCCCAAGAAAGTCTCTGCTTGTAGCCAGCTCCGAAGCTGTCTTTACAGGAAGAGAAAATTAAGGCTATTTAGCACATACTTGGGCCAAAAAGACACTTTTGTTTGAATTGCTTGCTTACTTCCAAAAAAGAAAAAAAGTTTTAGATTCTGCTAGAATAGAAATAAATTTGATTTATATACCTCAAAATAAGTTTCTATCTGAATCCCTTTTTCTCCTTTTCCTATTTGCAGAGGGGTTAAATGTTGGCTGCAATGAAGAACAAGAAAGGACTCACCTTTTAGACAAAGGTTCAGGGCGTGCACCACTCTGGGCTATCAAACAACTCAGAAAGGATGGGTCCCTGACACTAACGCCTGGACTCTTCCCTTTGGTTTACAGCTTACATGTATTGCCCACTACAGTGTGCCAGATGGGTGGGAATCTAGGTGCCAAGGGGTTTTAAGAGCGTTAGAAATCCTGACTACCTGGGGATTTTAATGTATTTCCCTATGTCTTGGCAATTAACACAGAAATGAAGGCTTAGATAGCTGAACCTACTGGGATGAAAATCAGTCCAAAATGGAAAAGAATTGAACTTTAGGTGGCCTAAGGGCAATTCTTGGGAGAAATGTTCTGAGCTACAGGCTGCGTATATATAACGAAATTGATTAGAGAGTGTTATCATATAAAGAAAGCATGGGGTACCAATTTGCAAATATAAAAACTGAGTAATTCAGGAGAACCCATTGCATTTAGGATGTACGGGCACTAGCGGTAAAGATGAAATCTTAAACACAGACCTTATTCATTGACAACAACATAAAGCACAGTTTAACCACTGGGAGATGAGAGTAAATAAAAAATAAGAAATTGATTGATCAAAGTTATCCTACCAAGATAGTTCCAGGTCTAAGTCACATAAAACCCGATTTTATGGACACCTGACTTTTATCTCATCCAAAGTGTTGCATGGATTTTTACTGAGCTCTATATTTTAAAATTACAACTCTTCATTTTGATCAGACTTTGTTGGATACATAAATTAGCCAACACACACAGCATCTTGCTGTTAAAGACAAGTTGTGTTAATGAAAACATAACCTGAAGACTAAATCATACTTTTTGGAGGGAAAAGACATTGGTAAAAATGGCTGTCTTATTGATATTAAAAACAGCTGACATAATTCTGCAAGGATGCTGAAATTTAACTTTTGTATGTTTTTTTTATTATACCCGGAATATCAAAGATAACTGAATTTATTCATAGAATGGCAGACATCGAATTCAGTTTTCTGGTACAATTTTCTTCCCATATAAACTCGTAAAAACCGTGATGGGTGAACCATTAGGAATGTTTAGGCGGCACTTGATGTATGCCCACACAGAGAGAACAGATAGATTGCAAATGTTTATGCCTTTTACATTTTTTACAGTATTAATAAGGAAGCCGTGTGATTACCAATCAGAGAAGGCTCCAGCAGCTGCTTGTAAAGTGCAGCATTCTGAAGATTTATATCCGAGTCTAGGGAGCAATGATATTGTAAGGAGCTCAGTTCAAAACTCTCCGTATTCAATAAAAGCCTGAGAGAGTGAAATATTGTCTTTTTCTGTGGCAGAAGTATGTATACTATAGTTAGCTTTTGATCTGTGTGCTGCGAAGAATATTTAGCGCTGGTCACCAAATATTTGGTAATGAACTGAAAAGCAATTGTGAACATTTTTGAAAACCTGTCTATCTTAATTGGAGGTATACTGGGTGTGTGGTTATCTGTCCAGGGCCTGCATGGGTTATCTTCAAAATGCCTTCCCTGAGGTGGGGCACAAAGAGTGTACTATGTGTTAGCTGCTGTAGCACCCTCCACCCTATCAGTGCGAATCCATCTTTTAGACTCTGAGAATGTTTCCCAGCCATCTAAAAACATCAAATAAATCCTTAAGAGGAAACACCTCATATTATTACAAGATGCTTCTACCATCCTCTAATAGTTGGTCTTTCGAAAGTAAATGACTAGCAAGAACATATTTTCTGCATATAGCTATAGCCTGTATTCATTCATTCTGAAAGTTTCCCAAGCAACACTTATGTAGGGTTTTATAATCAGTTCCACTACCTCTCATAGCAGGTACGATAGCTCAACACTGCAGTGTTAACCTACCTTCAACCAGAACTTGTCTAAAATATGCTACTCATGACACATTCTGCTGCAAATACCAGTACCTAGGGTTTTGTCTCACTTGTCACAAAGTATAAAAATGGAGAACCCAAAGCTAGCAGGGCAGGTAAGAAGAGTGTTGGGACTCTGGCTTCTTCCATTTAATTTTAGAACCTTTCTTAACATGAAACTTGCTTCTTGATGTTAGTAAGATGCCTGTGTAGCTCCAAGCACGGTAGACAATCAAGCATGAGAAAATGGGGTGAAAGAAGAGTAAAAAGATATCTCTGCCCGAAGCCCTGCTTTCACCTGGATAGAAGAAGGTCCTGGACCACCCAAAGCTTTGAGGACATCTGAGAAATCAGACCTTACTTGTATTTCTGTAAGTGAACATAAAATCCCAAATTCAGCCAGATTTCATCTGAAAAAGAATATATGTTAGGAAAGAAAGGAAGGAAGTCAATCACAAAGTTTATTTTCAAGTTTTCAATTTTTTCCCCCTAATGTCTATAGCTCTGGTGAGTACAGTAGTCACTGGCCACGTCGTCAGATATCCCAGGTCATTAAAATTAAATCACGTACTAAATTCAATGCCACAGTCACAGTAGCTATGTTTAGGTGCTCAAGAGCCATCTGTGAAAAGGGCTATGATATTACATAAGTGCCCCGGCCCGCGGGGATTCGACGAGACAAATGAAAGGACAAGAGACACAAAGAATGAGAGCAAGTCTGGGTTCTGATCAAGCTCTGAAACTTTAATTTTGGGGGCAGGTTATAAAGACACGGCAAACCGGGAAGTTTGAGCGAGGGTCATTGCTTAGGGCTATCCTACTATGGAATCCTTATTGCCCTAGACCATCCCACTGTCATAACCAGTTCCAAGGAAATGCCAGACGTTCTTTAAGTTCCTGGGACCTGAGACCAGTGAATGTCCTTTCTTAACCTTGTACTGACTAGACTTTCTAAGACAGCAGGTAATTTCCCGAGTTTGGCTCCCGGCACATAAGGCTCTGTACAAGACACAAATGTCTAAGTCTTCTATATCCCATATGCTTTCGTCAAGGCTGTTGGTTTTGCCTTTGTCTTTAAGAGGTAAAAATGCAAAGTGAAGATTCTCCATGTCGGGACTGGAGAGATGGCTCAGTGGTTAAGAGCACTGGCTGCTCTTCCAGAGGTCCTGCGTTCAATTCCCAGCAACCACATGATGGCTCACAACCATCTTTAGAGAGGTCTGATGCCCCCTTCAGGCAAGCAGATGTATATGCAACAGAGCACGCATACATTAAAAAATTTAAAAAAAAAAGATTCTTCATGTCAACATACTTGGGAGATTGTTGTTTGATGATCATATGTATCTTTGTCATTGTTTTTTCTAATAGCGTCGGTTAAAAAAAAAGACTTGAGGGGAAAGAACTTTATAAGGGAAATGCCACACCCATCACCAAAAACAAAGTCTCATAGATACAAAAGTGGGCAGTTTGTGGTAACATAGTGTACATACTCGTACAGTATACAGTAACTACATTCTGTAATCACAGCACCCAGGAAACTGAAACAGGAAGATTGAGATTTCAAGGCCAGCCTGGACTATTGAGCACATCCTTGTCTCAAAAACAAAACAGACAAAAACTAATAATAATGACAGACAAAATCCAAAGAGTCAGCCAACAAAGAGAGTCAGACTAAGAAAAGGAAGAGTGTAGAAAAAGATAGTAATTGCAGTTGCTGATGTAGGCAGTGAGAGCCTAGCTCTACTGACACTCTGAGAAACACAAAGTGCCTCCCAGAATGATCTGCTCACAGTGCAGAAGGCTGGCATACTTGTGCACTAATTCCCACAGTCTGCCAGCTGAGGCTTGCCTCTGGGGCACTAACCTACTTTCTACCTGGTTTCTAGGTGCTGGCTGAATGGTCTACCATAGCTTTAAGCAATCTCTGATGCACAGAAACGGGTGAAATGCTGGCCACTTGGAGCTCATGAGGACAATTGCCAGGGTGCGCAGAATACTCATCAAAGCTGCAGCAGATACGAGAGAGAGCCCAGGAAATGCCACAGAGCAACACAAGATCCTTTACTGAGACGCTCCACCCTGTATCATTGACCAATTTTTAAGGTCATTTTTCTGTGTAAAGGAATGTCAGTGTACTCTATCCAATTAGCAGAAAAGTTGAGACTTTACCAAAGACAGCCATTGTCAGCTAGAATTATTCTTTAAAGTTATCCTCTACCACTGGGATCCAGTTCTTAAATCATTAGTTAAAAATAAAAGAGAAGTCACTAAATTGGTGTCCTTTGCAAAGTACATGTTATGCCAGTGTCTTAGTTTATGTCCTAGTGCTGTGTAGACACACCATGACCACGGCAACTCTTACAAAAGAAAGCATTTAACTGAAGTTGGCTTACAGTTCAGTTTAGTCCATTGTCATCATGGCAGGAAGCATGGCAACCTACAGGCAGACATGGTGCTGGAGAAGGAGCTAAGAGTTATTTATCTAGAACCACAGGCAGCAGGAACGGAGAGGGAGAGAGGGAGAAAAGGGAGAGGGAAAAGGGAATGAGGGAGAGAGAGAGAGAGAGAGAGAGAGAGAGAGAGAGAGAGAGAGAGAGACAGAGAGACAGAGAGAGAGAGAGAGAGAGAGAGAGAGAGAGAGAGAGAGAGAGAGAGAGAGAGAGAGAGACTGGGCCTGGCTGGGTTTCTGAAACCTCAAAGCCCACCTCAGTGACATATTTCCTCCAACAAGGCTACACCTATACCAACAAGAACACACTCCCCAATAGTGCTATTCCCTAATGGCCAAGCAGTCAAATATATAAGCATATAGGGGGTCATTCCCTATTCAAACACATTCCTCTTTCTGGCCATAAGCTTATAGACATATCAGCATGTAAAAATGCATCCAGTCTAATTTCAAAAGTCCCCATAGTCTATCATAGTCTCAACACTGTTTAAAAGCCCAAAGGTAGAAATCTCTTTGGAGACTCATGGCAGTCTTGTAACTGTTATCCCCTGTCAAATAAAAATAGAAAGGCAGATCACATACTTCCAACATATATTGTCATAGAATATACACCCCCATTCCAAAAGGGAGGATACAGAGCATGGTTAGGAAATACTGAACCAAAGCAAGACCTGAAACCAGCTGAGCAAGCGCCATACTCTGCATGTCCATGCCCGATGTCAAAGCGCTCTTCAGATCTCCAACTCTTCTCAGCTTTCTTGACTACAACACACTTCTCTCTCTTGGGCTGGCTTCACTCCCTGTGATCAGCTCTCCTTGGCAGGTAGCCCAGGACTCTGAAATCCCTAACATATCAGTGTCCCCAACAAAACCTAGGTTTCACCTTTACAGATTCACACAATGGCCTCTCTGGGCCTCCATGCAGTGAAGCCCCTGCCACACACCTGACCTCAGAGGCTGTCCTTTGTCATGGAGGGAGATTCCATAACCCCTTTCTTGTATCTTTGACTCTAAACTCAGAATTTCATAGCCAATGCTGCCAAGTTCTTCTGCTTGCTGGGACAGCTCCCTTGTTCAATTACATTTCCATTCATATTTTTTTTTTACCAGCTTTCTGTTTTCTGTTTATAGCCATGAGTCTTGCCATCCATCTGCCTCAGCCCAGGAATTCACCATTAAAGAGCTACATCATGGCATTAAGGCCTTGTATCCCTGGAGTGTTCTATTAACCCTATCCCCTTAGAATATGTATCCACCGTGCCAATGCCCACCTTCACTGAGTAGAACTGACCTGACAAATGGCCTCATAACAGTACCGTAGGAGAGTAGTCTGATGATCTAAGTTTATGATGGGACCTTAACCATGACACATCAGAAGGCATCGGAAGGCATGGAACTTCACGAGAGCTCCCCACTTTTGTCTCATCCCTCATCTCATCCTTCCCCCAGGACAAGAGTCCTAGCTGAAGACAGCAGAAGGAAAATTTCACCATTTTCCTTTGAGCCTAGAATGAATTTAAGTAAGACTGGTTTACTCATTGATTTGATACTTACTTGACATGTCCTAAGTGCCAGCTGGGTACTAACTTCAGGATATATGGTGATCACTAAGACAGACAAGGTCCAATTCAAAAACCAAGGAAATTAATTCTGAATTTCTAAAGCAAAGGTTGTTTTTAAAGGTCGTTTTTATTGTGTGAGTGTAGTGTGATGGCATGTGTGTGTTCACATGTGTTCGGGCTCAGATATGTGTAAGTGTGCATGTGTGTGCATACATGTGGAACCCAGAGCTTAATATCAGGTATCTTCTTCAAGCATTCTCCACTTCATTTACTGATACATGTTCTCCCACTGAACCCAGAGCCCATGGCTAATATAGTGTGCCAGTTTGCCCCAGGGTCCCCTATTGTTGCTTCTCAATCATGGGGACTGCAGACAGGTCACCACAAAAGAAAAGAACTATGTATTTTCACCTGTCTGAGGAAATGAAAGAAGGTGTAAGGGAAACAAGAGAGAAAACAGAGGAAAGGTGGGCTAAGGGGAGAAAGAACATCCTGGGAACAAGGGAATTTATCAGAAGGTAGGAGGAGACCAATCATCCCAAGGAGGACAGGATATGTTTGGAAATGAAGGCAGTCTCTGGGATTTAAGGAGCCGGGTAAGGGTCTCATCCACCTTGGCTCTCAATTCCAGACTAAAATGCCACAATCTCAGTCTTCATTTGAATTTGGATGTTTCCCAAGCTCCCTTCTTCTTATCAATAGCAACAATATTGTGTGAGTCATATCCTGTGTGACTCATAAAGGGCTTTCACACTGCATTACTATTAACAATAATATTAAAAATCAAGATAATATCATTTAGGGGCAATGCTAGGAGCTTTGAGTGGATTAGCTCGGTTAATTCTCAACACAACATTTATAGCAAGAGAAATTATATCCCATTTCCAAATGAGGAAAGCCAAGCTGAGAAAGGTTAGGGCCAACCAAAGGCTGCACAACCAACATAAGCGTACTTACTCCCAAACTCAACTCCAAGTTCTAAACCACAGATTTTTAAACATCATGTTGAGCTTAAGGTTTGCAACCTTATTTGTGGTCACAAAACCAAATGTGGGGATCACAAGGATTTGGCAACTGGCAAAAGTTTCTGAATGCACAATGTTCAAAAATAATTAACTCAGAATCACACATATAATGATTTGTGGGATTTCTGCAACTTGCCTCTGTTGCATCTCACAATTTCAGTGCAACCTTGGCAATCCACACATATGTGTACTTTGTGCTGCACATGCCATTCGACTGCAAACCACCAATGAATGCTGCTTGAAACACCATAGCTCAGACTCCAGACTATCTACCATTAATATGAATTATGGTGTTTTTACTATACATACAAGGCTTCCTGTTCTTATAGAAACATATGGTTTAATTATGAAAAACAAATTTTTAGTATGTTCCTATCATGATTCTGTAGCACATAATTATCAAATTAATATATTTTTTGAATTGGATTATGTTAGAATGCTTGCTTGATTTTTAAAATTGTTTGCATTTCTTACTTTAAGGGTAAACTTTCTAACAATTTTTGAAATATCTGTAAACATACTTCTGCTCTTATACATTTTACGTTCCATACTTATATTCAGGGATATTCTCAGCAGTGACAATTTCAAAATCAAAATATCAATCAACTTTGAAAAACAATGAAGTATGCCCTTGTCTTAGTTACTGTTCTATTGCTGTAAGGAGACACCATGACCAAGACAACCTGTAGAAGCAAGAGTTTATTATGACTGACAGTTTCAGAGGGTGAGTCCATGACCATCATGCACAGCAAGGCAGCAGGCAAGCATAGTGCTGTAGCAATTTCTAAGAGCTCACATCCTTATTTGAAAGCTAGAGGCCAAGATAAAGCTAACTGGGAATGGCATGGGCTTTCAAACTTCGAAGTCAATCCCCAGGACACACCTCCTCCAACAAGGACACACCTCCTGCTGCTTCCCCTGTAATTTCCACTGATCAGGGACCAAGCAATCAAATATATGAGCCTAAGGAACTATTTTCATTCAAGTCACCATAGCCCCCCAGAATCAAATATTGTACCCAAGAGTTGCTGACCCACACATTTAAAATAGTTAATATTTGGGCCAAGTGCCGTGTTGCCTGTTTTTAACCCCAGCACTCAGTAAGCAGACAGGTACGTTTTAGGGCAGCCAGAGCTGTATAATGAGACCCTGTCTAAAATAAATAAATAGCTATATTTATGGGTTGATTGAAATTCCCCAAGTCAGAGGCTTTCCGGAGAGATTCCAAGGGTCATTTAAGAAGTCCTTACTCTCTCCTTCTGCCTCTTTTTGCATGCCTCATGCAACCTCTCCTTCCTTTCTTTTCTTCCTTCCTTTCTTCTGTCTACTATAAGTGTCTATATTAACCTATTTTCCCCCTAAGGAAAAGGTTGATGACTTTCAACAGATTCATAAGAAAATCTGTGACTTATTTTTTTTTTCAGCATTCAATTGACTCACCAAGTGTTTTAGAAATGAAACCTTCTAGGTATGTGTAGTCCCTGCATCTGCAGCGGAGGCATGGCCCAGGAACATATTAGAAAAACAAATTTCTGCCAATTGAACTCTGTCCTCAAGTAGAGCCCAGTAGTATGGATTTTAACAAAGTTCTGTAGCTCTGAAATGTGCTCCAGTTTGAGAACCAACAGACTGTCCTAACAAAGTCAAAACATTGCTGACAAAACAGAACTGTTTGGTTCAGCCATTTCACAAAAGGAGAGTGATCTAAACAGACACTTGAAGTCACCATCTTAACATGGCCTATGACTGTCAACTAGGGCTTTTAAAACTGAACATCTACGTTTATCCGAGATCTGAAATTAAAGGGCATTTCACATTTGGCTTTCTTGTCTCTGCACATTGAGCTCTCATTTAAACTGTGCAGTCTGATTGTTAACAGCCATCCAGGGTAAACCCCTCTGCAGACGCCACACTGTGAAACGTGTACTAGAGGCCACCATCTGGCCCGTTCTTTTTTAGTGACACAAGTGACAAAATGGTCAAACATAAAAATTCAAAGCTTCAGAACTAGAATTTTCCTCCAGCAAACCGGCTCTCACGTGTCTGCCCATCTCAGCCTGTCTACACTCACGTTTCTGGTCCAGAGCTGAAATGAGCTCCCTAACTCCACCTCCCAAATACACACACACACACACACACACACACACACACACACAAAACCTTCCTTTCTCTCTCCTCTCAACCATGTGTTCATTTCAGAGCCACTTCATCCTGGCTCTGAAATCGTTATTTTGACAGGTAAAAGTGAGATCCTCAGAGCTCTTGGTTTTAGGGCTCTGGCTTTAAATGAAATTATGATGATCTGAGAGGTTGCCATTATTTTCTTTTAGTGTTTAAGACTGCTTAGGGAAAAATAGCCTTTCTATACCCACAGGCTATTTGAGGACCACTCTGTCCTCGGCTTGGAGGATCTCATTCAAAAAGATGCACGAACCTACAGATGCCTAACCAGCTACCCAGTTCAACCATAACTTCACAGCATTGTCTTCCAGCTCAAGGCACCATGCAGGGTTTTTCATTGTCTACCTCACTCCTGTGGCAATTCCAGAAGTTTCACATAAACCTACCCTACACCTGCATAATTTAATAATTATTATATCAATATTTAATTACCCTCCACCTGCATAATTTAAATCAATTTTTTTTACTTGTTTTCGCCATTTGGAGCTCAGGGTGTATGAAGCAGGTGTGTTAGTGTTGAATATGGCATTTCCTGGAAGAATCCCTCTATGGTATTCACAGGACCTCACTGCCTGAAAACAGAAAGCATTGTGTAACTAGCTTAGTTAGCCTTGGTCTGTTGAGGACCTTTTTTGTGCTTGGTGGTCTGTGCTTGTCTACAGCTAGGGAGAAAGCAGACTGCTCAAATTACCTTTACTTTTCCATGGCTTCCTTCATTGTATCTTTAGGCATTCTTGAAATACCATTTTCTCTAGAAGTATACTAAAATTAGTATTGCTAAAGAAAGTCCACTATAAGCAAGTTGCCTCTTATTGAAGAAATAATAATAGCATATGGCACTACATGCTAAGGATATTCTATAAACTCATGAGGAAAACCTCTATGAAATTTTACATCATCCCCACTTTATAGAGGAGAAAATCAAGCCAAGAGAGGTTAGGCTTCTTGCCCTGGATTGCCTGGCGGTGCTGGGAATCAAACCCAAACAACACTGGTATAATAGTCTTAACCACAAGGCCTGCTGCCTCAAAAAGACTCCACTTCATCTTTTAAATCCCCAGGCCTTTAACTGGAAGCAGTGTGGTCCTTCTGAGCATGAGAAGGTGCTCTCTCCTGAGGTTCTATTAACCACTCACTAAAAGGTCTGATGTGTTTCCTGGTCCACTCTCTAGGCATCTTCAGTTTAAATCTCCATGGAAGTACCAAGGAATTTGAATGGTTAACAGGCTTCAAGATCTGGTTCTCACCAGAACTGGAACCACCAACCAATCCCTATCAATCAGCTTAGTACTACTGACCAAAACTCAAAACCTCCTGAATTGTGTTTGTCAATACCTAGTCCCCATTCTTGCTGTTGTTGTTTGAAACCTCTCTCGTAAACAAATTTAGGTGTGATACAAATAATATCCCCAACTATTCTACCCTGCTCTACCCTGCTCTACCCTGCTCTACCCTGCTCTACCCTGCTCTACCCTGCTCTACCCTGCTCTACCCTGCTCTACCCTGCTCTACCCTGCTTTACCCTGCTTTACCAAGGCACGGCACTCAGGAGTCTTGACCTTGACCCATCCTAAGGAGGTCTCCCAGCAAGAGCTTTGTGATACTGTTAGCTGATGCCTGTACTTCAGAGTTGTAGAATGGGGGGGGGGGGGGAAGAAACCCAGAGGAGGGCAGCAGAAGCCAGAGAGAGAAGACAAGGAAGACAGAACACACACATCACCTCTTCCCCTGCCCTCCCTCCCTGTGTGCACCTCACCATGTCATCCAGGGGCTCTACATGTGTCTTTGCCAAGAGAAACAACTTAGTATTTTGGAGAAATGCTGATTCTAGGAAGTAATTTCTATATTTAGAACAAGATGAGAAGAGAGGGTACTTTTTGAAAAATACAAGTTGAAATGAAATACAGCTCATTTATTAACATCTGAAACGAGAACACATATTGCCCACATGCTAAATACCTTCAAAGTTACGTATCAAATGAACATCAAAAATCTAATGTGTTTTACTTTCTTGACAAAAGCAAGAAAAAAAAATCCTACTTTCACCCTCTGCAAGTGATACCATGTGGGCCTACTACAAAGGCATCCCATAGTGTTAAGGGTGCCGGTACTTAAGCTCCATTTGCTTCCTGATAAATCCATTCCTAACTAGACCTCAGAAAAGTGCTGGGATATTTGAGGCAGATAAACCCAGTTTGGTGGTTAGCACTAGACACCAACACACAGGGTTAAAGGTGGCCTGTATACTTTTTTTTTTTTAAACCTTCTCTTTTTGTCTCATAGAATGGGAGCTTATCCTTTTCTTTGTCTAGAAAGGTCTTCAATCAGATAAATCCTCTTTCCTTTGCCTGTCTCCAGTCAGATCCTGAGGCCAGCCTCACTCATCAGCTCCCTAATCCTCAGGACAGCACCCTTTCATGCCTGCACTGGGATTGGGTTCTCTTCCCAAGGTTCTGCACAGACTTGTTTCCCTCCTTGCAATTAGAGAAGGGGCCAGAAACTCGTGCCCCACATTTCACTCCCCAGCTCTACAAGGCATGATCAAACCCCTAGGACAAATTGCTGAGTGCTCCAAGTCTCAGTTTCCCAGTCTTTCGATGGGCTGGCTCAGCGGACTTCTCAGCCACACCCCAAAGCCCTAATAGCTGACAGGAGATGAGAGATGAGTGAAGCCATGCTTTTGAAAAGCTTGGCACTCCTTAGTGGAGACACATTGTTTAATTACAAGAAAATGTATTCACGGGTCGAAGAGTTTCCCCCACCCCACCCCACCGCACCCCCATTTTTAATGAAAAATTCTGGAAGCGCTACAAACTGAAGCTTGGGTGTACATTCTGCACCTGTGGCAGGAGAAATGTTTATCTAAAGAGAACACACTGAGTGTGGTTAGAACAAGGGAAGAAATGAAAAGAAAGCGAGATCACTATCACCCTTGCTGACCCTTAAAGGGGAAGAAAAGGTAAGGGAGGGGGGAGAGGAATAGGAGAGGAAGGGGTAGGAGGAGGGCCAGTGTCATGGAGAGAAAACAGGAAACAGGAGTCAAGGTTTAAACTTTGCCGACAGTGTGAACCACAAATCATCCTGGCCCAGCCTCATCCTGTCTTTCTGTTATCTGGGCTAAATACAGTCTACTTCACACAGCTGAGAGACCAGAGCTTCCAAAGGCGTAGCGTCACTCCCCGGGACACCAGAGCTAGTTGTTTATAACAGCAATAGGAACGTAGCCCCGTTTCTGCTATGCTTGGAGAAGTCCTCCCTCCTGACTGTGTGTCCCAAACCAGCCTGGGACAGAAGCCTACTAATTACTAAGTTTATTGATTTCAAGCATACATAGTGCTGGTATTATTGGAATTTTCGAGTGTGAGGTCTTCAAGATCATCTTTAAGAAAAATTATACTTCCTTCTATAGTGATTGTTCTTCATAATACACATTAGTTATTATTGACCTACAGAGCACTGTGGTATCAGTCAGAAGTCTCTGCCTTCTAGAAGTTTGTAGTCTTCTTCGAGGAAACAGAATTTAGATTATCAAAGCTTGACGGATAATACAAGCCAGATGAGAACTTGGCAGTGATGATGAAGCATCCAAGGACTTGTTGAAAGAGGTTGGAAGGGACCACTTCAAGGGTTGGTGTGGGTGGACTTACATCAGTCCACACATAGTGAATTCATAGAGGAAAATAAACATGTCTGACCAGCATTCAGAGTTCCATATGGGGCACAACACAGATGGGATTTATGGGCATTGGGACAGTGCGTTCACTAGTCTTGTTAGTGCAGAAAATGGGATACATGGATAAGAACTCATGTCAGAACCGAGGAAGGCAGAGTGGAATTGAAACTTTATCCTTGAGCTACAAGAAGTCACTGTGACTTTGTCCAGGGCACGATCAATGTCGGAATCATTGTAGCTATGGTGCTCTCTCAAAAGGAAAAGCAATAAAAAGACCTTCTCAGACTGGCAGTGTCCCTGAAGAGGTTAAACATGACTGTCTAATTCGTTGTGTCACCAATGAACTGTTATCAATACAGATGGGGAAAGTGGCTTCGGATACTTCCCAAAGACAAACTATAAAAGCATCCTTCTGATTAGGAGTCATTGAAAAGCAGGATGAAGTCCAGTTCCATAGGCCCATATTCTCCAACCCCTTCCCCCAGACAAGATTTGTGTCCAAAGGAGAATGGAAAGACAATAATAAGAAACAATGTGTGGAAGGTGGGGGCAGAAGTCAGAATTAGCACTACTCAAAGCTAGCCCAGCCAACAGCCACCATGCTCCCCCAAAACCAACTGCTGCCTCCCAGTAGAGCTGAGAGGAAATCCACAGACACATGTGGCTGCTTGTTCCAGCCTGGTTGACAGTTCACCAGGGACAGCCTGAAGTCCTTGTGCAACCACAACTGTCACTTGAAAGAAGGAGGAAGAGCACCTGGGGGCTCTGGCCTTAAAATAAGTCCTCTGAACCCTCAGATAAACCCACCCGAGTGCAACTTGTCGCTTCATAAATTTTTATTATTCTTGACGTTGGACTTCCACATTTCTGCAGTATGGGAAGCAAATCTTTGAGCTAAGTGTGATTTACCACAACTGTTTCATCTTTGTTGTGTGTTGAGCATGTGTGTGTGTGTACGTGTGTGTGTGTGTCCATGTGTGTATGTCCATGTGTGTGTGTGCATGTGTGTGTATGTGTGCTTGTGTGTATGTGTTTATACAAGTACAAGTATATAAGTGTAAGATGCAGAGTCTTCCAGGGAAAACTCAATAAGCAGTTCATCTGTACCTAGAGCAGAAAAGTCAATCAATCAAATAGAGTTTACTTTTGAGCAATCAAGGTACCATTGGCTCCGCCCCTAAAATGTTCCTCTTCTCGCTCACTTGGGTGCCCCCTCTCTATGAGTATTCTCCTCTATATCAACCAAAATCTTAGTCTCTGAAGTTCCTTTTCTATCTCTCAGATTCATCCAACTCTTGCCTGCATTGTGCTAAGCCATATGGCACACCTCCATAGAACTGTTAAATACACCTCCATAATGCCACCAAATTCCTACTGTCTACCCAAGCTTTGCCAGCCATCACCACAAAAGAAAAAAAGAAATGTTCCAGCTCATAATCCATTAGAAGAAATCAACACATATGCAGCTAGCCCAGGGAACAGCCACCAGACAACTAATGGAACAGATGTGTGAAACATCTGCCTTTACTGAAGAGGCTGCCTTACACATCTGACCTCACGAGTGTCTCGCTCTTGCTGACTAACCACTGAAGGACAAGCCAGGAACAACTAAATAGCAGGCTGGGCAGCAGCCTATGAAGTGGCACTCCCTCATAGTCTCACCTACCCAAGTTCTTAGCCAACTGGGTTCCCATACTTTAGAGTTTAAAATAAAAAAGAAGGGCTGGAGAGAGATGGTTCAGCAGTTAGAAACACTGACTGTTCTTCCAGAGATCCTGAGTTCAATTTCCAGCAACCACATGGTGGCTCACAACCATCTGTAAAGGGATCCAATGCCCTCTTCTGGTGTGTCTGAAGACAGCAACGCTGTACTTATATACATAAAATAAATAAATGTCTCTTAAAATAAAGTAAAATAAAATAGATAACACATGGCAGTAATCAGCAAGGGTCAAACAAAAGGGGCTGTGACACAAGAGCAGGCAGCCTGAGGTAGCCAGCGGGCAGCCTGGGGTAGCCAGCAGCAGTCTCAGAGACGTCTCTGTTTGCCATGTGACAGCTACAGCCTTATTACTATATTGGTTTTTTGTTTGTTTGCTTGCTTGATTTCTTGTCTCATGTTTATTTTGAGACGTGATCTCATGTAGCCCAGGCTGGGCTCAAACTTGCTGTGTACCTAAGGCTTGCCTTTCCACTCCTACACTACAAAAGACCAAAACTTCCAAGACAGTGCCTGTAGGGATACTTTACATTCTAAACATAAAAGAGAGGTTTCTAGATATGCAGATCAACCAGACTCCACATTTCTACAAGGTTCCACACCACAGCTTGAGAGACACTTTACTTTATATTACTTATATTACAGTTGACAGTCTATAATTACTTCATTGTCACTTTTCAACTGTTATCTGTGGCTCTCAACATGATTGTGGCTTCCATAAAGGCAAGGGCTGTGCCTGAGCTTGATGTCGTTAGCTCTTTGTCTCCAGAACTTAAAACATGCTAAGCATGTCTAAGAATAAAGGAGAAGTTGTGCCTGAATTCACACACTCATTAAACAGTAGAGGGATCCTTTACCGGGGGCAGTGGCATACACCAGCAATTCTGGCACCCATGAAGTCCTGTCTTAAAAAAAAATGCTTCCCAGTATTCCAAAGGCCAGTAGTTGGCCTGCTGCTGTTTGAGGTCCCCATTTTTCAATGTCTACAGCTGTTGGAAGCTGAGGGCTTTCAACTGAGACTCCAAACAATGTCAACCACATCGGAGTGGGTGTTGGGTTGCTCCTGAGGAGGATCCCAGTCTGAGATCAAAGGGCATGTGACATGGGGAAAGTGACACCCTTCAGAAGAAACCAACATCTCTTTGCCAAAGGTCTGCCTGGCATCATATTCAATAATATGACTGCCATATTCAATAAGAGTCATTATTTTTCCTAAGAAGCTCCATGATTCCCTGTTACCTCACAGTTAAAGCAATCAAATGAGGAGGGGCCATCAGAACTTCTAAGGAGCCTGGCATAGAGGTAGGCACCTGTAATCCTAACACTTGGGAGGCCTATGTAGGAGGAAGGAGAGCCCAAGGCCAACCTGGCCTACATAACTAGACCCTGTTTATAAATAAACAAACAAATAAATATCCCAAGACTTACAAATGATTTTAATATGAAGCTTAATAAAGTAGTATACAGAAGTATGCCCCGCAATACAAAATTTTAAAGTCAATTTGTGGCATAACTTAAAAAATCACTAGGCACCTGGAATATATGTAGCAGATAATTAGCAGAGCATAAGGCACCAGAAACAAACGTCTAAAAATCGAAACTGAAGTATAAAGAAGAATGAATGTTTTTCTCTTATTGAAAGCATGAATAAGCATTTGCATTTTAGCCATAAAATGTACAACACATTTTATGAAATCAAACAGTGTAATCTCTCTACCAGGAAGTGTGCAAAGTCTCTTCAAATAGTATCGAGGTTTTGGCGGCTGAAGTCTTTAGATCACTTAAAAACTGATCCCATTCAATGAACCCGAAAGCACAGCTCTAGAGAGGAAAACAAAACAAACAAACAAACAAACAAAAACCAAAAATTAGTAAACCTAAGACTAAATCTCTACCAGGTGTTGGTTTTAACTGTCCATCAAGGAATGAGTTACCTTGAGAATCCATGGGAAATTGTCAGTTTTCTACCTTTGACAACACGTCTGGGAAAATGCATAAGCATCTTGACACATAACCGTAAGATGTGCCTGTGCAGATGTGTGTGCCCAGCTGTGCCTGTGGAGATGAGAGCACAGTAGCACAGTAGCACAGTAGCACAGGCTAGCCCTTGCCATGTCTTGTTTGAGAAGAAGGTTTCCTATGAGCCACTGTGTGCGTCAGGCTGTCTGGGATTGAGCTTCTGGGAATTCTCATTTCACCATAGGAACCTTGGGATGGCAGACACTACCACAGCCAGCTTTATATGGATTTGGGGGAGTGAACCTAGCTCCTCATACTTGGGCAACAAGCATTTGACCCACAGAGCCTTCTCCCCAGCTCGGATGGTTAAGTGTATCTACTCGATCTTACTGAGAAACACATAGAAAATTAAAACATCCCTCTGAAAGTGTCTGTGAGGAAATTTCCAAAGATAACTAAGTAACGGGTGGGGATGGGTCTCAGTCTCAATGTGAGTGGTATTATTGTGTAGGCTGGGGACTTAGACAGAAGAGAGAAATGAAGAAAGACAGCCAACAATGTAGCATCTCTCTCTCTCTCTCTCTCTCTCTCTCTCTCTCTCTCTCTCTCTCTCTCTCTCTCTCTCCCCTCTCCCATGCTCCTCTCCTCCTCAAGTACTCTGAGGTGGTCCACTCCCCTCCACTACACCCTTCCTGCCATCCTGGCCATAATTGATTCCAGCAATCTCTGAAGCTGTGAGACAATGAATCCTTCCTCCCTTAAGTTAAAGCAGGCATTCTGTCACAGCAACGGGAGAACTTGAGCAAGACAGCAGTACACGTTTCCAGCGATTAGAAGAAAAAGTGTCCAAAGCTTCAGTAGCAAAGAAACGTTTCGTGGAAACCTCGTATAACACCGCCACAAAGACAGATGCAGACAGCGAGACCTGGCTTCTGGCGATTTGGCCATGTCTCAGAACAAAGCTCAGAAGTGTGGACAAGAATCCACCATGCCACGAAGCAATGCTCACAGTGACTAACAGCAGGCTAGAACTTACCAGCCAGAAAGCAGGAGAAAGATGGAAAATTGCTCCAAATGACAAGAGTGAGCAGACACAGGCCTGAGACAGGTGACATAAGTGTATCCTTCATGGATAAGAAGCTAGGGAAACTGGACTCAGAAGCTTCTAAAATTCGGATGTCAGAGAAGCACCAGAGACCGAGGCATGCCGCACCCATGGAGATTCAAGTACTCTTTTCGTATTCCTCCCAGAAAAGTAAAAACTACAACCTCTATTTCTTCCTTCGATCCTCTATTCCCAAGGACAGAGCCATAGCTGACATGCTGGCACAGTTTAGACAACTAGATACTTCTAGATCCCTAGAAAAGGTGGCTTTTCCTGAAGCAACATGAATATTCCAGGAAAATGTAACCTACAATGTGTTTCAGCAGAACCCC
Organism: Arvicanthis niloticus; assembly: GCF_011762505.2. Classification (NCBI taxonomy): domain Eukaryota; kingdom Metazoa; phylum Chordata; class Mammalia; order Rodentia; family Muridae; genus Arvicanthis; species Arvicanthis niloticus. The sequence goes on along the minus strand of NC_047674.1, from coordinate 59,441,529 downwards.
CAGGTCTTTGAGGACTGCCCAAAAGAAAGCCAGACTTCATGAAAATATGCATGCAATAAGGCACCTCTTTGGGTGGATGCCTTTTAAGTTTTACAAAAATAAGAACAAGCCTAATTGAGTTCCAGCTTGGTGCTTATGTGGGGTGTGTTCTCATGCAAATGTAACCCAAACAGAACTTGACCAAAACTCTATCCTCAGGAACATGTCGAAGTTCTCCTTAAAAGCTGAGCTGGAGCAAATGGCTGAGTCTTTTGCAGCTAGAAGTTCTGCTTATTTTGGGTTGCTTTGAGCTGAACTCCAGTCCTTGACTTAGAAAAGCTCTGAGCAAGAGGGGCGTCTCAGGCTGGGGCTGCAGAGCAGTGGGTAGAGAGCTCACCTAGCATGGGCAAGCCCTGAGTTCAAGCCCAAGCACTGTATAAGCCAGTGTGGTGGCATGTGCTATAATCCCAGCACTCTGTAGCAGGAGGCAGGACGATTAGAATCTTAAAGGTCATCCTCCATTAACAAGGAGACTTCAAGGCTAGCCTGAACTACATAAGACCAAAGTGAAGAGGTAAGTGACTACAGGCTGCCCTGTAGCCTCCCAACTGTCTCTGTTATTAAAGAAGTATTTGTGACACCTTCAAGAAGACAAGAAGAAGGAGGAGGAGGAAAAAAAGAAGGAGAAGGAGGAGAAGAAGGGGGAGAAGGAGGAGAAGAAGGAGGAGAAGGAAGAGGAGGAGAAGGAGGAGGAGGAAGAGGAGGAGGAGGAAGAGGAGGAAGAGGAGGAGGAGGAGGAGAAGGAGGAGAAGGAGCAACCATAAAATGCTCACAAAGACAGAGGGTCACTGGAAAGACAGGTAACAATAGAGGCCAATACGTGGGACCAGAACAAATTCCATCTGAATTTGATTCTTACCCCACGTACAAATTCAGTGGCCTTTGGTGGTTACTTTCCCATTTGTAAAATGAGGAGATAGTATTAGCACTCCCTTAAGTGTTGTCAAGCTTAAAAACTTAATGCCACCTGACTTACTGAGAAGATACTACCCTAAAGTCTTATATTTTTTTTTACAACTTGGTTGCCCTGTGGTTTCTGTTAGCTTCATTCTCTAAAGACACTTGATTTGTTTTACAGAAAATTTGAGGGTTAGAGAAATGTGCTTAAGAAAGCATAAGTTTGCCCATAACCTTGATACCCAGAAACAATTAGTCTTTCTGTAATGAGGTCTCTGGCAACTTACTGAGGGTATAATCTCCCATGCCATGTTTTCCCAATTTGACTTTCAAATCAATATTCTCCATTTAATGAGAACTCCTTCCTAAAAATCCCTTTGAGTGGTTGCACAGTTTTCTACTTCCACCTACCTGTAGCTCAAACGTTTCTTAAGGGTGGGAAAAATCTGATTCTTTCCAGGAGCTTCCTATAATGCTGCTGTACAACGACAGCAGTGTTATTAAAATAAACCACACCTTCCCACAAAAGGAGCAAGGTTCAAGCCACCAGCCCGGGTGTCCGGGGTCCTAAGTGTGCTTTTCTGTATAAATTCCCAGGGACATCACAAATCCAGGAATTTCTTTTTTCTTTTCTTTTCAGACTCATTTCTTTTATGCATATGAGTACACTATCCCCGACACAGCATAAGAGAGCATCAGATCCCATTACAGGTGGTGTGGTTGATGGGAATTGAACTCAGGGCCTCAGGAAGAATAGCTGGTGCTCTTAACTGCTGAGCCATCTCTCCATCTCTGAAAACTTTCCAAAAGTAAATGATTTGAATTTTCCAATTTTTACAACAGTCTTACCATCTCCCCCACCCCCGAAAAGTCTTGTTTTAGAAAATATCAGAAAAACACAGGGCCGTGACCAAACATGGCCTTCCTGCCCATCACTAACAAAGCCATTGTCTTTTTTTTTTTAAAGTGTTTTAAGAAATCAGAAAGTAATTAAGGAAGGGGTCTATTAATAGGCACACAGGTGCTCTGCATTTCCTGGACACGCAGGAGCCAATCCACCTCTGCTGCCGCCATCAGCTGCATGGCCATTTTCATGTTAATTTTTTTTACGGTTGTTTTAGCCATCTTTGTCCTGGCATCGGCGCCTTGACTCCTGTGTTTGCTATTAAACCTTCCTGTGCTCTGGTTTGGGGTCTTGTCTCCTTCCACCAGCCACTGAGACCAAACAGAAAATACCTTGAAATGCAAACAGTCCTGAGTTATTACAACTGTTGCTTTTTATTAGCAGTGAAGACAAAAGAGGCAGGGAACGGCTCTATTTATGCAGAGCAGATAGGACATAAATAATAATAAAATGCTAAAACTGTAAAACTTCTTACATAATATTAGTTTAATTCTAATAAACAGTAGGTTTAGGTCTTGGCTCCATGAGAGCAAACATGGTATATTTTGTTTCCATTCAATATTTATACCCCAAAACCATTTTATACAGGAAATAAAATAGTGATAAAAAATTACAGTCTTTGAATATTGAGCTTTGACTAGTCCCCTGCTGCCCTTCCTCGTATGTTTCAGTAAAATACAGTACATCTTGCTGTTTTATTTCACTATTTGTGGCCCATGCAAAATCCTATCTTCCAGCTGCCCAGCATAAATGAAGAGCAAATCAGAAGAACCAGAGAGACAACAACAGATTAGGCTGGGTCTGGACTTTGCCTATTACTGCTAAGTTATGATTGTATTGCAATTATTTTTAGATGTTGTGATTATTTGCACACATTGTGATTGTTTCTGCAAAATTCTAGGGACGATAGTAGTCAGAGGGCTGCAACTGTGGCTCCTCCTCCAGTCTCAGCCACAGTTAGGAGCTCAGTTTTTATGTCCTGAAGTAGCAACTTTTTCTCCTGAAATTATTGACATCCACTGGCGAGTGCAACACAGACAACCAGGTTTGCTGTAGTTTGGTCAAGGGTCACCATTACACTGTTTTTGAAAAGTTCTTTGTCACAAACCAGAGAGAGGAATATTATTTTGTCATAAACAAGACAGCGTAGGACAGGAACACAAGCTACATTTCATTGTGGCATGAATTAGAGGTGAGCAAACCAGCTACAATGCACAGGAGTTAAAGAAACCAGAACAGAACAGGCGTGTGACATTATAGTAACACAAGGGACTGGGCCATGGCTCAGATAGTAAGGTGTTTGCCCACAGAAGCTGAAGGGCTTGTGTTCAGATTCACAGCAATCATATCAAAAGCCAAATCTTCAGGGAAAGCAGAGACAGGAAGTACCCTGGGTTTTCTGGCCAGCAAGTACAGGCAAATTAATGCACTCAAGAGAGAAAATCTATCTACACAAATTAGCATGGAGAACATTGAGGAAGATTCCTGAAACCAACCCCAAGATGCATATCACCAAGCACCTGCACATGCAGAAACACATACACAATTGTATAAACACACACACACAAATTGAGACATGAAGATACGTCTGCTACATTTAAATATTGCCTTTGAAGTTACCTGATAAAGCAGAATGAATAGCTGAAAAATGAAAGAATTATGTTTCAACAAGAATCCTAGAACTCTGTAGAACAAGTCCAGGTATATAGACACAACAGAAAACCAGAACCATTATGTGTGAATCCCTGAGGTTGGGCATGCTGCACAACTCCAGAGGAAGCCCTTTCTGTTAATAACACTGTGGATGGAGCCATAATTAAATCTCACTAGTTCTCTACCTTCTATTCTGAAACGTGTAATTGTAAAGAAGACAGAGCAAAACTCACTTTTTAAGTAACTAATACTAATAAACTAATAGTTTGTTATATTAATACATTATAATATAATAAAGTTGCTGGACCAAGTGAACTGGCAGGTATATATTAAGTCAGGTGTGATGAATTCTAATGGTTTTACAAGTGCGAGATTCCATTTCTGCATTAGAGGAGCCTCCCCACAGTTGAAATGCAGTGAGAATTTTGCTTATGCAAGCAACTTTCGAAAGCTTCAGGAACATTCATTGCCAGTAGACTCCGGTCATGCCTGGTCATTTTCCAGGCATAGAATTGACTGCATACTCTAGGCCTGGCCACGGTTAAACTAGAAGGTAACCAAATGGCATTGTTCTTTAAAAATCAAACTCACTTCTCTACCCTCTCACTTCATATGGGTTGGGCATATTTCATTACAGGAAGAATCTCATCTTTAGGGCTCTGTGCTAATGCTAACATGGATGTTAGCCAGAGCCAGGACATTTGGCAAAAGCTTCCATTTGGGCTAAGTGGTGAAAATTCCTGAATCTAAAATAACATGGTTCCTAGAAACAGATCACTTGTTTCTCTAGACCCAGGCCCTCATCCTGCCCTCCCTACCCTACAGGCCTTTTGCAATGGCCAGGAGAGAGGCTTATGGCTCATCTGACATTTTAAAACTTCCTACTTCTCTTATTTTCCTAGCTACCCCTACTAACATCCAACCTCCAGCCAAGAAAGGAAAACGTTGTTTTTCCCTCTTTGTGCCTATAACTTAAGAGCATGTCTTGCTACTTGCTAGATCTATGCAAATATTAAACCCTGTCACATCTGAAGGATGTAACAACAAATGCTTCCCACACACTGACACATGATGGAGAAGGGCTCCTGGCTATGCCTATAGCCACTCCTGCTTCCTTAACCTGCACACACTTGCCTAGAAGTTCCAGGGGCAACTCAAGGTTCACTTCCTTAAGGGCCAGTTGGCTCTGCTCACCACAATCAGGCAGGTCATAACCCGTTCTTTTATGTCCTCACCCAGATTTACTGCCAAACTCACACTGTTGCACACTCAGCCAGGAAAACACATGAACAGCCACACAGATTTGAACTCCCAGCTTGTGTTGAAAGTAAGATTCCTTCACAGTTCAGAGAAGTCGCTCGCTATTGGCATATTCAAGGCACAAGAAATTGCTGGGCTTCTCAGTGTTAAGGTACAAGCAAATGATGAGCATGTATGTCTCCATATATCACTTCAGATTTATGATCTAAATGTATGTTGGGGATGACTGGGACACCCAGACCCTTATTTATAGTCAGGCCTCCTTCTTCTTCTCCTGCTCCATTACCCATTACTTTGGATCAAAGGGAGAATCCCAAGCAGACTGAAAAAACAATGGTAAATGTTTGCATTGCTGAGATTCACACTGGTGCCACGGGTGGATTCAACGTGGACTGGGCTCTATAAACAAAATAAAAAGATGGTTTCCAAATGAAAATATGTCTAAGAAAAAAAATACTAGGGGATGATGCTTCAGAGACACAGTCTGGTTAGTTGTAAAATGACTTTAAATTGGGCCTTAAAAAGGATTGCTAAATCTTGACACATATATGAGCAGCTTATTATCATGCGATTGTGCAGTAGTCGCTTGATCTAGTTACTGATTCGTCACATATGAATAAATGATTAATTACCAGAAAGGCTAAAACAGAGGAGAGAGCAGAGAGAGAGAGAGAGCGGAAGCTCACCCTGCAAGAGGGGCTTAAACACGTTTATTGCCCTTTAAGTGCATTTCATTAAGGCCAATTAAGGACTTTCATGTCTTATTAGAAAAATGAAGTAGATTTATGATGTTTTCGTAGGTTGTAAATGCCGGGGCTAGCAGATACAAAACCGAGCTGAAACGTGGTAGTTAAGAGCTAAGAAAATATACACATACGCTCAGAGAAATCAAATATTTAATGACGGTTTAACACAAAGGCGATCTTTAAATAAGAGCGAGGACACCATTTTATTCTCTCTCATCTATCACTATAAACTCAGGAATTTTTGAAATAGAAGAGGTTTTTTTCTCGGAAGTTTAGGAACCTACTTTGGGGTGAGAGGAGAAAGACTGAGGCCAACCTTTAAATGTCCTCATAGCCCCGGCATCCCCAGTCTTCTCTCAAAAGCCAGAGCACATGCCCATAGAAGTATACCTCTGATCATAGTGAAAATATGTTCTTTACAGAGAGGAAGTGGGACTTCGTTCCAGCTCTGACAGACTTATTAATAATCCACAGCAAGCAAAATTCACTGGTGAGCTCGAGAGCCCTGAGCTTTCCTCACACTTCCCTCATCCCCTCAGCTGGTGGCAGAGTGCCTGACACACATGCTGGATCTCCTTCATCCGATTTCAAGGAAAAATACCATTGAACATCCTCTCCATGCCATTCTAACTGTGGGGTCTATTCTCTTAAGTCCATTCGTTTACTACACACGCACACACACACACATGCACACACGCACACATACTTCTTCAAGTCATACAGTTTTTCAAATGCAAGAGCTTTCATTTGCAGACATCTGGTAACGCACACATTTTACCTTGCACATCATGATGTGCAACTGTTTATCATCTGTCCTCTTGGATAAATAATTTAAAACCATGTGAAACTTCTTCAAGAAAAATATCAGCTGAAGAGATACAGTCACAACTTCTTAAGCACAAATTTCTACTATCAAAAAAAAAAAAAAAAAGAATATTGGCAAGTGAGTAGATTATGTGTTGTCATTTTTTTCCAAAAGATGTGTTATACAGCATGAGAAAGATGTCCAAAACTTACCAACAGCCCTGCAGTGTACACACAACTATTAAGTAAACGTGGCATTTTGCTCGTTGAAAACGTATTTACTTCCACAAAAAAGACTGAACATGCAGTTTTCAGTCTTCTTCAAGAGCAAATTTTGCTGAATACCTTTTAAATGGTGTTACTGAGGGATCCAACACAAGAAAGCAGACTAACCACTGTTTTACCAGAGAAGATGAAAAGGTGCCAAATGCATTTATGAAGGTAGAGGTTGGGACACCAAAGGGAACTCCTACAGGCTCATCGGTGCCAAAAACTAAGAGCAAGCACACAGACAGACGAAATATTAATTTCAGTGTCCTCAATGTGACTCTATTCTGTTCTGTGAATTTGATTTTCCAAATAATGACCTGGATGGAGACCTAAAGCAACCAGGCACGAGTCTGCCCAGACTCTGCAAAGAATTTTATTGAACTGAAATGTGATGAGCATCTGTCCTTGGTGATTTATCCCAAACAGCACATAAGTTATAAAATGAGCACACTGCATCTGCAGCTATAAAAGAGAAACAGAACAGCCTTTTAGTTAATATCTAATCAAACTTCAAGACGCCTTATGAGGCACAAGGGTTGTGAGGATTCATTCCCACGCACCTTTTTCTAGAATACTGGATGGGCCACCATCAGACATTCTAAAATGCTGAGTTAAATGTCGGTGGTTGGGTTTGTTATTTTTCCACATCAACAGATGCCTCTTGATTTTGGTTTTCACAACATAAAATGTAAACCAGGCTAGGGTGCTGGTTACCCGAAATTCTTATTATAGGATGAGTGACTGCTATCTAAGGTAAACTTCTCAAGGTCAGGCTTGGACAAACAGCTATCTTGTCAGGCACAACAGACTATTTCTGGGAGAACTGCTGATAAAAATGAGGGTGTGGGGATGGTTGAGTTATAATGCTTCTAAAAAGCCCTAGAATACAGATTCCCTTCCACAAAGGAGTTTTAGGCTGCATCAGTCCGATGTCTGTGGTTTAGGACACAGAGATGAACATTGCAACTCACACCCCAAGTACTTCCACCAAAAAAAAAAAAAATGCACTCTGAGATTGTCCAATAAAAAAATAATACGTTTATCACACCTAGTCAATAATTTATAGTTAAAGAATCCATTAAATCGGGGAATAAAACTTGTAAATGATGTACTGGTAATTTCTCTTAGACCCACATCAAGGGAAAAACAAATCTGAGTTATTAGCAGTTAGAACAAAATGAGGCTTTACTATTTGGGAGAGAAATGGATTCTGTTGAGTTGTGGACCTACAACTGTTGAATCCATAGAGAGAAAGGATGGTGGTAAACTGCCTGTGCCCATCATTCTTCCATGCTGTCGATGCTTTGAGAGGCTATAGGTTCGATGTCACAGGGCATGAGTCACATAGGGCTTGGCTGTATCACCTTTAGGGTACACAGTTTTGTCTAACATGGTGACTCCGAAGAGGCAGACAGACCTGAATTAATACTCAGGTGTTTCAAGGTAACTAGCAGTTCTCAGAGGTGCTAAAAGCCATGGCCACAAGACATCTAATTTTCAGATTGTGCTGTGGTGCTGGTTTTTAAAATTGGTAAGAAGAAAAAGTTTTCTTTTTCTGTAGTAGGGATTGGAAGAACCTATCATCTACCCCCAACTTCCATCTCCACCCTTGGGAAATAGTAAAATCTCAGGAGATTTTTTGCCAGGTTCCTGACTTAATCAGAAAACTGGAATGTTCTAGAATAATAGACACAAGACCCCTATGGCCGTGGATGGCTGAATGGAGTATACATTCTCTAAGTTCTGAACTCCCCTTTCTAGACCCTGTTAGCCTATCTCTACCTCTCCTATAATATCACCCCTGATTTGTAGGCTTTTAGTAAGTTCTTTACAATTCTTAACGTTCTCATACGTCTCGGTTCAGAGAATAACGAGCTAGAAAGAAATCAGAAATGAGAGATGCTGTACTTAGAAACTATGAACCACTTAAAAAATTGATTATACAGTAATATTCTGTATATTTGCCCATCTTATGTTTAACCCATTGTACCAGAGCTCAGAAAACTGGCTCATGGATGTGACAAATCTTGCCACCATATGTTTTTATAAATAAAGTTTTATTGGAGCATGGTTGCATCATTCATTTAGAGATTACTTGTGTCCGTTTCTCATTGGAATCCTAAGGGGCCACACGATCTGGAAGGCATGGTGTTTGCAGTCCTTTACAGAATATTACAGAATACCCAGACTATCCTCTCCGAGCTCTTAAGACTTTCACATAGGTTGGTGAGTAACATGAAGCTTCATTCAGTGATGAATAATCTCCTAGTGTTCTTTGCATCTGCTAATATTGTCTGCATGAGTTAGCGACAGCTTATTTTCAAGGATAAAGAGTGACCAGAAATCCAAATAGTTAGTGAGATATTTCTCCAGTATGCATCACTATACATTTGTTTTGTCAGGTCTCTATATTGGTAGATGCTATCCTTCTTGTTCCAGACTATTGAAAAACCTAACACTAGCAAGCATCCGTTTAGATTTTTATTCTGAGCAATATACTAAGCCATGTATTTGTGTATTAACACTCATAGTAACCCCATAAAATAGGGCATTGCCCTCCTATTTTATAAGTGAGCAAACAGGCTGAAAGAAGTACTTGACCTTGTGAAGTAACAAACAGTATGACCAGAAATCAGGTCTGTATGATGTCGGAGACTTCATTTTTTTTTTCTTATTTTTTTTTTTTTAGACTTGTGAAGCTGGAGAGATTGTCATTGGGAGAAATTACTTTTCCAGATGTAGAAATTGAGAAAAAAAGATCATGAAAAAAAAATCATTCATCTAGATAGGATGACAGATTCAGGATTTGGGTGTGAGGCATTCAAATCCCAATAGATCATTTTGACACCACTGCATGGGCAAAGCATCTTCTATCAGCTCTATTTTACCTCATTATTTGTGTGTGTGTATGTGTGTGTGTGTGTGTGCGCGCGCGCACATGAACACAGGTGAGAGAAAGAGAGAGTATACATAGGCAAGAGTATTTGTGTGTGTGTGTGTGTGTGTGTGTGAGTGTGTGTGTTAGTGGTTGTTTTTGTGAAACTCACAATATTTCTTCTCATTGAGGAAAACAAAGGGCTGTGTTTGAGACACAAGCTTTTGTGTTTCCTTTGACATCTTCTTAAAGCCGGAAGAGTGCTCCCATGCTGTGAGCTTCCCTTCTAACAATAGCTGGAAAACCCTGCTTTGTGGCTGCATAGGCACAACATCTGAGCGGACACCCGGGGAGGAATGTGTCATAAAGGGACATTCCTCATAATCAAGGATAATTCAAAAGGGAAACAGTGACCGAACAGCTATGAGAGCAACAGAAGCCTAATCCCGAGCCCAGCTCTGCAGACGGGGCACAGGCTGCTGCAAAGCCAGGGCAGATGCCAGGGATGGGGCCAGCCACAAACAGAACAGAAGTCCAGTCCAGAGCTTGGCATCTGGGTTCTTCAGCTGCCAGCCTTGCCTCGCGAGTAGCCCCAGTGTCTGGCGCCCGTGCAGAGAACAACAGAGGATGAGGCTAAAGAGGTCCATGCTCTGTCCTGCCAGCAACAGGATGAGACCGTGCCAAGTGAAGGCTGCAGCGCCATGCCACTGCCAATGTGCCTTGGAACGGCTTAGATATTTTCTAAAGGGACAACAGAATTCCTGCAAAAAGAGAAGACTGGGGCCAACCCGGAGAACCATTCCTCCCATTCCCTTTTATTTTAAAACAAATGAGAATACTATTCTTACCCACGATCTTTTCCTTTTTCACAAGCCGAACATGGCCAGGTTTCTTTCTGTTTCACTCCTGCACATCAATACCAACCCAACAGCTCCTTTTATAGGTGTTTACTAAACTTCTGTCTTTGAGTTCTTTTTTTTTTTTTTTAACTTCAACGTTATTATTTGCTTTTATCCCATTTCCAAAAGGCATTGCCAATAGAATAAGCAAAGAACGTTGGGGGTGCAGGGAGTTGGAGGGAGGCTGAATCGCCATCTTGGTAATGAGTTCGTTCGTGAACGGCTGCAGCCCTGGAGGTTGTATTCAAAGACTCGGGGTTCTGTTTGTAAAGTATCTCCCTCCAGCTCTCCGACTAGAAATAGACAATGAAGAAAATGAAGGCTACTCCGGAAATATCAAGATGCGTGTGTTTTTTGTTTCTTTGGCTGATTGGTTTTCCGTAAAGCTAAGGATTGAACCCAGAGCTTCATGAACGCTAGACAAGCATTCTGCCACTGAGTCCAACCCCAACCCTCCGTTACCAGGAAAATTGGGGTTCTCTTTTTGGTTCTTTTATTAACAAAATAATCTTAAAATATGGTCAAAAAATTCACTCAAGGTCCATTATATTGGACTTGAAAAGAAAAACAGGGTGGGCAAACCTGGTCTACAGAGTGAGTTCCAGGATAGCCAGGGTTACACAGAGAAACCCTTGAAAAACAAAACAAACAAAAAAAGGGGGAAGGGGACAATTGTACGTAATGTTCTGGTCCAGTGGCTCCTAACTTCTATAATGCTGTGACCTTTAACACAGTTCCTCACATTGCTGTGGCCCCAACCATAAAATTATTTTCATTGCTACAATATAACTGTAATTTTGCTACTGTTATTAATCATAATATAAATATCTGTGTTTTCCGACTTCTTTGGCAACCCCCAGACTGAGAGACACTGTTCTATCTTGGGAGTAAGTCAGAAAGTCAGATCTTCACCCTAAACCAAAGGTCACACTTAGCATTCATCCTTTTTAACTAGGACAAAGTAGTGCTCCCTTAGTGGCCTTCACCAAACATCCACTCCTTTTCCTAAAGATGGGCAGAGGTGAAACTTCCCTCCAGTGTTACCTGGGAGATGGGGAGGTAGGACCCAAAGGGAGATGGACTGAAGGCTGCTAATCCCTAAGCAATGCATTGAAACAGCAGAAACCCTTTGTCCTTTGTCCATTCCCATTGGAGGGAGAAAGAAGAACAACAAAACCAAAGGCAAATCTAGAATTCTTCGTTGACAGGGTCCTCGTGAAACAAATGCTTATGCTTGTCACCTGGTGAGCACAGTGCAGCAGGTTTTCAGTAGGACTCATAGAGAGCATCATGGCCGTGTCACGTCATCCCCGGACTTAGATAATGCACGGGTTTAGGAACATATGAGTAAAGCTCCAGCGTAAAAATGAAAGTAGTTTTATTAGCTTATGTAACTAAGCCCTCATTGTCCTACCTAAAAATATAGATTAATAGATATGAATATCGTCTTAAATGTCTTAGTACAGTTGTACATAATCACCTGGGAATACACCAAATGGCTTAAGTTAGCCATGAATATAGCATTTTGTTCCACTGTGGCACCAACACTATGCCCCACTCCTGCACCTTAATCTCCAGTCCCTTGCATCACCACGCCATCGCTGGGATTACTCTACTTTCCCAGCTTCCCTCCTCCAGTGTTTGGACTGTTGAGGCTTAGCTTAAGAAGTGGACGGCTTTCTTGGGGGAATTTTCTTCTACTTCAGCTCCTCTCTGCTGAACAAGCTCCATCACAGAGCTCAGTATTTGATTGCTATCACCTTGTAATATAGTAGTTCTCATGTAAGTAAGGCTTGTGCAGTGTGATATCCTTGGAGGAAGCTATCAGAACTTTTAGTCTTATCTTCCATAAAATTTGACCCAGCCTGGACCCTTGATGAAAGCCTGAAATTTTAGAAATGATTACCTGTTTTCCAAAATACAGTTTCTCTCCTCATAGAATTTATTTCTGTACGTTTTATTACAGTATTTTATACCACTGTCAAAAACAATATTTTTTGGTGTTAATTTTATCTGTGGGGTGCCAACTATGTATGAGAAGCAAAGAGTTCCATAAAGAGAAACGTTCGTACAAAGACTAACTCTTCTGACTTGGTCCCATGTACTTACTACAGGAAAAAACTGGACTCCGAACTATGCCCTGAGTATTACTTCATTGATCACTTACAAGGTTGTTTTTAAAAACATTTTAATCTATTTTTTATTTGTGTGTGTGTGTGCATGTATGCATGCTCAATCCGTAGCACGTGTGTGAAGATCAAAACACAACTTGATGGAACTTTGAAGGAACTAATTTTCTTCTTCCACCGTCTGAGTCCCAGGAACTGAATTCAGGTTATCAAGTTTAGCAGCAAGCACCTTTTCCCACTGAGCCATCTCATCAGCCCTCACAAGAGTTTTTATTTTTTTGTTTCAAGTCCCTTGAAATAGCCTCTTTAAGTAAAGGGTCCCCAAAGACACAGTTGCGTGGAAAGTGCATTCTACTATCAAGAAAAAAATGAAGCCTTCGACACTAACTGCTCATCAATGCTCATCTTTCATCTGTGCCTCTCAAATGTTCAAGGGGAGTTTACCTTCTTTTGTTCTGTTTTGTTTTCCTTACTAACAGCGTCATATTAAAAGATAAAGCCACTCTGCAAATTTCAGAGCTACCAATTGAATCAAAGAGAATGAAATGGACACCAACAGAAATTGATTTAAGGACTTTCAGCAAGAAAACAGAAAGAAAATGTGTTCAGAGAAGACGGAGCATCGATGTCACTTTGTGTCAGATGTCAGCATGTCAAAAATAATTGCGTTTTGTTCCACTGTAGAAAATAAAATTTCTTCTTTTATTTTTCTTCATAAATGCATATATTACATACAGAACCGGCTTCCCAAAATATGCAATCTTAAAAATGATATTTTCTCACCTAGAGTAATTTGAATGTTAAAAAAATATTAAAAATTTTAACTGACCACAGGAATATACAACTAATTGCTAGACTCAAAGGAGACTTTTAGCTGGGGAGGAGGGGCATGTCTTTTTTTCTTACCTAATATTTTCCTAAGCCCTGTCCTAACCTTAACTCCGGCCATTACACAGTTGAGACATCTGCCTTGCAACAGTCAAAGAAAAGACATCACTTTAAAGCACACACTGTGCACATCACCACCCAGGCTTCATGCAGCCCTTCACACTTTGACAAGACATTTGTCTGAGGTTGAGTAGACACAGTAAAATAACAACTCTGAAGGCCAATTTCAGAAACGCAGTTGATGCCTATATCCTTCCTGCGCCATGGGTACCCTCCCTGCCTCACTCGGTATTACAGTTCTTCTAATAGGGTTTTCTAGTGAAGAAAAACAGTAATAAAAATGTATCCACATACTTTCACCAAGAAAAGAAAATAGTACTTTAATAACAAAAGAAAGGATGACCTGCTTTTCCAGGTTGCCCAGTATAGACTTTAGCTTTCTATATATATACTGGGCAATCAAACTTTAGGAAAGGTAAGAACATTCACACCTCTGCCAAAAATTCATATAGATTTTAATGGTAAACTAAACTCACAGTTTTAAACACATTAACAATGAACTAGCTTCCACTGTTATATTTCGAACCCATGCATGCAGAAGGGAGAACTTGTCTGCGCTTCTGCTGGATCCTTTGGCTATTAGTATCATTCCACGAGCAGATGATGGCCTCAGTGGGAACTGAAAACCAATAGGAACAAACTACATAAAAAAAAAACTTAAGGTGATAACTTCTCACCTAGGTCTGTCTTATCATTGTGTTAAAAGGGGCACATGTGCTGTATAATGTCACCAAAAGGAGCCACTCCTTCCACTGAACCTTCTGAAAGGCTGATGGGAGTGTCAAGGGCTGTGCAGAGGTTGGAATGCTGCACGGCCAGAGTCGAATTACAATTTATCTTAGGCTAACATTATCCCCCACAAGGGACAATCCTCGCTCATATCTATATCTGACCTAACATCCTCATTACTTAAAGGTAAAAATGTTTTGAGATGTATTTACTTAACAGCCTACTAGCTCCCACCTACCAAAAAGCCAAGGGAACTATCAGCCAGTATCTGTGGCTCATAGCAGAGATTTCCTCACTTTGCTTTAACCCACCTACATAATTTTCCCATCAGTGTATTTGAAAAGCACCTTAATTTAGGGCTTATTTTTTTTCTGTCTCTATGAAAATGTCATCCAACTGTCATCATGCTAGAACATGGGCTTAACAGGGTTAACTTAAATGTGTTCTCTGCCATGGGTCAGTTCTGTTTGACTCCAGGATAAACTCTCATTCCCTTTGAGGTGAGAGTTGTTCATTTATGTCTACAGTACATATTATTTTAAGGCAACATCCCACTTCAGATATTGCTGTTTTAAAATAAAATCCCCTATTATTTTTAAAGCACTTGGCCTGCTATATTAAAAAGAGAATCTTTCCATTCAGCTGAAGGTTTACCGAGTACCTGTCATATGCAGGTTTGGATGACGACAGTACTAAAAAGAGGAGGAAGGATGGTGGAAGGAAGCTGCAAAAAATGCCACAGTCTTTATGAAAAACTTTAACTGAGAGTCCAGGCATCAGACAACCCTCAGCTACATACACAAAACATAGGACATTTAGAAATGACTCTGAAATCTATCCTTATAAGTTGTCAACCTATTAGGCCAAGCAGCCAGTGAGAAGCTTGGTATGTGTTGCTTTTCTAGAAAATACCTTTCACTGCAACACAAAAAGTTTAATACCCTCATTTAAGTCTGATGGATGTGATATGTTAGAGTCAGTCTCATAGCAAGTTCTCAGAAAGACAAGAAGCAGAAGCAATTCCCCAAAGTAGGTCCTATCTCATGGGGAAGCTAAACAAACCAGAGACAAGTTCACTAGGACAGAATATGCATGATCATGTCTAATGAGAGATCAACACACACATGTGATCTTAGAAACTGAGAAAGTGTCTCCACTCTAATGAGTTTTAATATTATAAAATGCATACATTAGTAAATTACCAATAATCATCATTTTTAATTTCTACTTAAAAGAGCAAGAATA
Organism: Arvicanthis niloticus; assembly: GCF_011762505.2. NCBI lineage: Eukaryota > Metazoa > Chordata > Mammalia > Rodentia > Muridae > Arvicanthis > Arvicanthis niloticus. The sequence goes on along the minus strand of NC_047674.1, from coordinate 59,426,131 downwards.
TTAACAGGAGAATGCTGAGACCATTACACAGACTTCTAGAGAAGATACTCCTCCTACGACCCAGGAAGAAGAGTTGGATGAAGAGAATACACTTCCACAAAGTGGAGAACAAGCTTCAAAATCACAGAGCTATGATGGGACATCGAAAAGTACAGGGGGGCACATCAGCTGGTATACTGAAAGGAAGCTGAGTCCAAAACAGTTCTGCACAGGTGGGGCAGAGGAGCAGGGGACTTCTTGGGTACTATCCCCAAGATAAAAACAGCCCTCACAAACCTCAAGACAGTTGCAAGTTTGGGGGAGACAGCAGGGAGACCCACTCTGTGGGTGTCTCAGCATTAGAGGAACTCCAGTACTGCCCCTGTATGACAGAGAAGGAACCAGACACTATCTTGAGATAGAGCCATTTGTTTGAAATTAAACTACCTTGAGGGTCTGATAGTGAAAAACAACTATAAGCAATGAGCATAAATATATGATCTACCACAGCCCTAGAGAGACAGTCTCAAAAGGCAGCTATGAAAAATCAGGAGGTCCAGACACTGATAAGATGCAAGTGAAGTATGCAAAACCAGGCAGCTATCCTAGAGTGCTTTCTTTTCCAGTGATAAAACCTTCTGACCAGCAGCACCTCCAGGAAGAATTTATTTGATATACACTTCCATGTCACAAGTGATCATTGAGGAAAACCACAGAGAAACACAGCTTGATAGTTCACTCCTTGGCTCAAGCTTTAACAGCTCAGGCTCATCTGTCTAGGAATGGTGCCACCCATAGTGGACTGGGACCTTCTACATCAAGACAATCCCTCACAGACACCACCACAGGCCAGTGTGATCTGGAAATCCCCTACTTGCGTCTCCTTCAGATGACTCTAGGCTATATTAAGCTGATGCTAAAGCTAATTAAAACAGTAGCCCCACCCTTGGTGACTGGTAGGATCTGACAGTAAAGTTAATAACATCAAAGAAGGCATAGATAATTTATTCAATAATATTATAGCAGAAAATCTCAAATCTAAATAAAGAAATGGATATTTAAATACAAGGCATTTAGAATCTAAAATGGACATGACTAGAGAAGAGCATCCATATGATACAATCTAGTCAAGATGCCAGGAGTAAGCAAAGGAAAATACTGAAAGCTATAAGAAGGAGTAAGAAGGAGCTAACTTATGTACATGGGCAAGCACGACATCAGATCTCACATCAGCAATCCTAAAAGCCAAGAAATCATGTTGTGATATACCATGAAAGTAAATTAAAGCCAACTGGAGTCCTATATCTCCCTGAGTTAGCATTTAAAATTGACAGAGAAATAAGGATATTTCAAAACAAACATCAAGTCAGAAATACAGAAGATTCTTAAAAGAATAATCTACATACAGGAGAAAGACAGTGTCAGTCATGAGAATACTGCAAAGAGTAAATTTCATGAGAAGAATAAACTAACAAAGGAGACCTAGGAAGGGATCCATCATGCCCAACACATGAGTAAACTGCTGGCACCAAAATGAGAGAAAGGAAAGAACAAGCAACAATCTAATCAATGAGGGAAAATAATAAAATGATAGGAATTAATAAACATCTCTTGATAAAATATATACATGTAAATTATCTCAAATCACCAACAAAGAGATACAGACCAGCTAAATGTATTTTTAAAATCTAGATCCAACTATCTCTTACCTCCAAGAAACACACCTCACTAGTAAAGACATCTAGAGACCGATAGTCTAAGGTACAAATCAATCTGTCAAGCATGTGGCAACTTAAAACTATATGAGATATAAAACTATACGGGACATAACTATTCTCATACCTAATAAAGTAAACTGAATTCCTAAATTAGTCAAGAGATAAAGCTATTACATGTCAGTAAGAAAACAGTCCATCAAGAAGATATAACAATTATACATATATATGCACTGAATCTTTCAGCTCCACATTTCATTAAAGAAACACTAGTGGGAAAAAAGGTCCGATATAGCCTTATATAACAATAAGGGATGACTTTAACACCCCATTTTTACTAGTAGATATGTAATAAAAACTAAACATCAAGGGGGAAAACATAATTAAAATATATGACAGATCTAATGGATCTAACAAATATTATCCAACAAAAATGGAATACAAATTAGATCAGTAGCCCATGTACCTTAAAATAGGCCACATTCTAGATTACAAAGAAAATCTTAACAAATACAAAAGAATTGAAATATTTTTTTCTGTCTTACTATGTCATGGTGGAATAAAACTAGAAATCACTAGAAAAATAAACTTCAGAAATTATACAAAGACTTAGAAATTGAACAATACCAACTATAATAACCAGAATCATTAAAGAAATCAGAAAAAAATTTTAAAACCTCCTAAAATAAAATGAAAATGAAAATGCAACTTACCAACATTTTTGAGACACAGATAAAGCAAAAGAGAAATATCTATACCTGTGAGTACTCACGAAAAATCCAGAAAGATCTCAAGTACTTTATCCCAATGGCATAAGTCAATGTTTCAGAAAAATCAGAATAACTCAAACCTGAACGCAACAGGTGGCAAGAGAAAACACCAATCAAAGTAGAAATTAATGAAATGGGAACAAAAGAAGAGCACTGGTTCTTTGAAAAAAATAATAAAGGTACAAAGCCCTAATAAAACTAATCAAAAGAAAGAAAGTAGGCCCAAAATTAGAAATGAAAGGAGGAAGGATACTATGCATTTTTTTTTCTTTCTCTTTTTTTATTACCATTACATCTGGCCCACTTCTCTCCTTCCTGTCACCCCCTCCCACAATATTTCCCCTATTCTCTCTTCTCCTCTGAGCAGGTGGGGGTCCCCTGGGTATCCCCCCACCCTGGCACTCTAAGTCTCTGCGCTGACACTAAATGCTGCCTTTCCCATTGATCCCAGACAAGGCAGTGCATCTAGAACATATCCCACAGACAGGCAACAGCTTTTGGAATAGCCCCTGCTCCAGTTGTTCAGTGGGGACCTACATGAAGACCAAGCTATGCATCTTCTACATATCAGGTGGGAGGCCTAGGTCCAGCCCGTGTACATTCTTTGGTTGGTGGTTCAGTCTCTGACAGCCCCAATGGTCCAGGCCAGTTGATTCTGTTGGTCTTCCTGTGGAGTTTCTATCCCCTTAGGGGCTGCAATCCTTCCTTCTATTCTTCCACAAGAGTCCCCAAACTCTATTTACTGCTAGACTGTGTGTGAAAGAACCTTTCTGAGGAACAGCCTTTCAGAAGACAGCCATGCTAAAATCATGTCTGCAAGCATAATACAGTATCATTGATAGCGTCAGGGATTGGTGCTTGCCAATGGAATGGATCTTAAGTTGGGCTGGTTATTGGTTGGCCATTCCTTCAGTCTCTGTTCCATCCTTAATCCCTGAATCCTTTGTAGACAGGATAAGTTTTAATGGGTGGGTTGGTGTCCCCGTCTCTCCACTGGAGTTCCTGCCTGGTCACAGGAGACAGTCTCCCCATCCTCAATGCTGTGAGTCAGATCTAAGGACACCCCCATTGTTTCTTGGGTGCCTCCCCTATTCCAGACTCCATGATGTCTTTGTTTTTCATAGCTGAGTAGATACTATATATTTCAATGAAATACAGAGACCCAGTTAAGATTAATTTAAAGCTTATATCCAAGGCATTGGGAAACCTAGTAGAAATGAATAAATTCCAGGCACATATAGCTTATCAAAACAAAACTAAAAAGTATAATCAACTTAAAGCAACAAGATTGAAATAATAATAACCACCCCAAGATAAAAACCAAAGAGTGAACCATTTCACTGCCAGCTCTTCTAAGATTTAACTGCACTCGTGGCTCAGGTCTCTCGGGGTCCTGGTTCTTCTGTTTGTTCTCTAGTGGTGGCTCTTTCTCCATCTCTTTGCTGACTCCTCCCCAATTCCTAATTATTGACTATTGGACTGGCCTAGTTGCTGTCCTTGGTCCTCTCCACTCATGGATCAACATCCACTCTGTGGGTTTTAATACTACTTCTAGCCAGTCATGCCCAGGGCCAATGCCTCTCCATACTAAAGTCCAATTGCCTACTCAGTGTTATGACCTGTGTGTCTGCTTCAGCATCGATCTATGCTCTAAAGGGATGGTGGAAACTCCACTCTTGTCATTGTCATCATTTATGCTTCTCACTATTGTAACACAAGCCTATATTGTTAAATCCTGCAGTTCAATGTTAGAGTACTTCCTCACCTCCTCCACTGTGACCACCTTTTCTATTATAAAGATTATCTTTTAACATGCCTTATAGTTTATTTATGTGGCATGCCTATTGTTTATATAACTGTCTACACCTTTAAGAGTGCAAGCTCCATGTGGCAGAAGTCTTATTCATTTCATCATATATCGTAGGCTCCTACAACAGTGTCTGGCTCATAGCAGGTATTCAGTAAACATTGCTCTAACTGATTTATTTGATAAATGTACTTTGAATATTTAAAATCATTAGGCATTGGACATGTATGAATAAATCATGCCTCTGTTCTCATTGAGTTTATATTAATTGAAGAGGGACAGAAAAGTAATAAGCAAACTAACAAAGAAGACACTTTCAAATAAAAGTATCTGAAGAAAGTATTGGGGGTGACATGAAGCTTGGAGGGGTGGTTTCAGATAGGACAGTCTAAGAAGTCTTCTTCAGAAGTAACAATGGGTAGAAATTTAGAAGATGATATTTCAAGAAAGGGAGTTAGATCCGTAAAAGATCTAAGGCAAGGATATATTTAGTTATTTAAGGAAAGAAAGAAAACAGGACTGATGGAAGTTGCTCTGGGGGACAGAGCGGGCAAGTGTGGATGAGTGGTCACAGCCAGATCACATGGTGTGTATGCTGTGGCAAAGCATTTCAATGCTACCCTGTGTGTGACAACATGATTGATGGAAGATGTAGAAATGGCTTAAGGAAGGAAAAAAGAAAGGAAACTAGAGAGTGATTAATAATATGTTGCGATTGCCTGGAGATGGTGGTGCATGCCTTTGATCCCAGCACTTGGGAGGCAGAGACAGGCAGATCTCTGAGTTCTAGACTAGCTTTGTCTACAGAGTTCCAGGACAGCTAAGGCTACACAGAGAAACTCTGTTTCAAGAAGAAAAAATATTGCAAGATGACAGACTTTTACTTTGAGGAGCAATATGGTGGTTTAGACATTTAGAGAAAGGCATGGTCTATCTCAAGAAGAATTCCCACTGAACAAATCACAATAATAATGCATTTAACTACAAGGATGGGGTTACTTTAAAAAAAAAAATCGCTGAGTCCAAAATAATTGATTAGGACTTGAAATCAGAACATGTAAGAAATGTAGAAGCCAGGATTATCCTGAAGATGGAAGTCAGAGCAGAAAATGATAGTTACAGAAAGTACAGTCATTCGCCACACGAAAGCCAGGCCATGGATCAGCACAATGTGGCTGTACTGAGATCAGAACCCTATGGCACAACAAGACCTTCAATGAGGCCAGGGAAGCATGACCCTGAGCCTCCCTAGCAGGAGAGCCAGGAAAGAAGAACCACTTGCCTGTCCCAAAGGGAGTCATCACAGAACAGACTCAGTCTCCCTGTTAGAGCCTTTCTGGGATAAATAACAGTCTCCCTAAAGTTCCTAACAAAATACTTTCAAATGAATCTATTTGCTACAGAGCTTGGAGATCCACAAGAAAAAAACAGTAAAGAGCATAAAGAAAAAAAAAAACTAAATAAATTAAAAGACCAATACTTTAAAAAATATTTAAAGAAATGTGTAAAATGACAAAATAGAGTATCTTAGAATCATCCTAAAGAAAATCACTTACAGACCATTATAGAGTTCAGAGTCTCTTTGAAGATATTCATTTTGATGCTATGGTTGGATATTTAAAGGTTGATCATAAACAAAAATGAAATATAATTTATAGCATCACAAAAATACTAGAAAAAGAAGAAATTAAACTCAATGAAGAAAAACCAAATTTAGGTGAAAAATAGAAAAATATTTTAAAATAGAATAGGAATATTTAATTGTAAAACTACAAACATAATGAGGTACATAAGATATTAACAATGAACCAAAACACTATAAACCAAATAGTGTGGTTGTTGTTGTTGAGCTCTGTGAATGTTCACAACAAAAACAGCCATGCACAGAGAAAACAAAATATGAAAAATAAACACAGATAGTTAATCTGTGCAGACTGAAATCAAAAGAAATAATAGCCATATTAATACTAAATTACATAGTCCTGAAAGCAGCACCTTGTAAAATATTTGTAACTTTTATCAGAAAGGAGAAGCAATCCATTTATTCATTTTATTTATTTATTTATTTATTTATTTATTTATTTATTTAATATGCATACACTGTAGCTGTTTTCAGACATACTAGAAGAGGTTATCAGATCCTATTATAGTTGGCTGTGAACCACCATGTGGCTTCTGGGAACTGAACTCAGAGCCTCTGGAAGAGCAGTCAGTGCTCATAACCACTGACTCATCTCTCAAGCCTGAAGAGGCAATTCTAAAGTTCATTGTATCAAATGAAATAAAATCACAGAATTGTAAAAATAATTAGTAAATCCATCATTTGGCAAGGAGATTTAACGTATTTGCCTAAGAAATTAAAAATAAAACTTAGTAAACATATAGTTTTTACTTTAAAATCACACACACACACACACACACACACACACACACATACACACGTAATTTGCTATGATTAGGGAACAGTGCTGGGGTTTGTTTTGGTGCTGCTATGTATTCAAACACTAAATTCTATAACCCAAGACCCGGTTGCCCCAAGACAAGTGAATTCCCACATATGCCAGGTTTTGTTGTAAAAACCTTGCTCCCCAAATTAGTTGGTCAATAAAAGGCTAAAGAGTGTGATTGTGCAGTAAACAAAGGTAGGCAGGTTCTCAGTTTCCTGGCTGTGAGAAGCATGTAGAGAGAAAAGAAGAGAGAGGAGAAGAAGGAGGAGGAAGCAGCCATGAGAGGAGACAGACCATGAGCACATGGCCAGGAGAAAAAGCAAGAAATGAGGGTGGGGTGTAGGTTGGACTAGCTCCAAACCCGCCCAATCTAGGCTCTCGGCTTGTAAATAAAATACCTGAATTCTGTCTTTTATACAGGCTTAGCTAGAATTGATAATTCCTTTTGTCTTGTCTCAAACACAAAGCATTTATAGAAACTGATCAAATGTTGACCACAAAGCACAAATGACTTTCAAAACACATCCCATGTGCAGCCACTAAAATAAAATTTAGTTTAAACAATAACAAAAATAAAAGAGTACAACTCTTCAAAAATTATGTCTTCACATTTAAAATGGACTTCCCTGAACTGCCCGAAGATCAAAGAAAAAAATCAAGTATAAACTGTAAAATACAATTAAACAGACTGCATAGCCAACTTTAAAGTTTATAAGAGAAAAGTAGAAATGTCGAAATTTAATATTACACAAATTTAATATCACAAACATCTGAATTAAAAGTACTTTTTTAATTAAGAGAATAAGCAGTTTCAGGAAAAATTTAATATAAATGTATCACTAGGAATAAAGTTTATGGTCTGTAATGTGCACAGTGGGTAAGGGCTCTTGTTGCCAAACCAGAAGACATAAGTTTCCATCCGTGGTGCCCACATGCTATAAAGAAAGAACTGACTCTATAAATTCTCTGACCTCCACATGTGAGCCCACACATATATGTAGTAAGTAAGTAAATAAAATATAACTATAAAATAATAAATAATTGTAAGTGGAATATAATAGAAAGGACAGAAAGAAGGCTTGTTAAAACTAGTAAAAAGGATAAATTTGTGAAAAAAATGGTCAAAAAGAATACAGCCAATTAACACTACAAGTGAAAATGAAGTTATAAAGTCATATGCAGAAAATGAATAGAAGTAACCTGAACAGCATTAAGCCAATAATTTATAACTTAAATGAAATGAAAAATTCAAGACTTTATAGCCCAACTATTATTCAGAGACTTCAGAACAGGAGACATTTCCCAACTCATTTTTATGAACCTGTCAATAACGACAGTATTAACATCATTCAATATGCTGAAAGAAAGGAAAATACAAGCCAATCTCACTCAAAAGTACAGACTCGAACTTCTGAACAAAATACTAACTGAATCCAGATTTATAGTTTTTAATGTGGCACATCTTGAACAAGTCAGATGTATCCCAGTAATAACAAGTTAGAGATACTTTTGTAAGTCATCACAATAAAGAAATAAAAAAAATTTAAAGGCATATAACCAGCTGAATAGATGTAAAAGGTTACACAAACATTAAAATCTGTTCATAATGAAAATTAATAACCGACTAGACAATGGTGGTAATATTATCAGGTAGAAAAAAGTGCCTACTAATGATCTAAAACAACAAACAGCATATAAAATGTTAGAAGTTTTGTCTTTAAAATCAGAAACAAATATTTTATGATGGTTACAGCAAGGTAAGAAAATATTAAGTTTTTTTTTTTATTTAATGAAGTATACAAGTTTAGAAATCAAGAAGAGAAGCTACGGTAGTTAACATATGATTTTTTTTAATACAGGAAGCTTAAGTAGATATACAAACAAATTTCTTTGTTTTTTTACTATTTCAATTGACCCATAAAAATTGTACATATTTATAGGATACCGTGTTTTTCGTGATACATGTGTACTATGTGTAATGATCAAATCTTGGTAATTAGCACTGCCAGTGTCTTAAACATTTATCATTTCTTACAAATTATTTTTAAAGCAAGATTTAATCAAGATAAAACCTTAATATCCAAAAGCTAATTACATTTGTATAAGCCAGCAACAAACATAAAATGCAATTTTTAAAGGCCATATATATATGTGTGTGTGTGTAAAAATGAAATATTAACAAATGAAACATATATCTTAGATTTTAAAATAATATAATACAAATGAGTTGATAGAAATGTAGATCAAACAAGACAATGTAATGATCACAGTTGGGGCTGAAACCACTACCCTATTCTTTATATATTTGTTTGCTTGAAAAAATTTACAATAAAAATATTTTTAAGATAATATCTACCATTACAAATATTTTTAAAAAATATGAGTTAAATTTTTTTATGCCCTGTAATGAGAAGAATCCTCATATAACAAAAATGTGCAAATCTAAAACAACCAGAAAATACCATGATGCCAAACACCAAGGTCAAACAGGGAAGGAAGCTGCCTAGCCTGGCCTAGGTGGCCTAGGTGGGGACAGGCCCAGGTGTGGGCCTCCACAAGCATTGATTGCTGCTCTGGGTGCAAAGCTTGTTTGTGTAATAACGTACATATTTTCTGGACCCACTAGCAATGGAGGACTCTTTCTTTCCAAGGAATGCCCTCCCTGTTAATGTTAATGACTAAATGATAATAGAAAACAGAACAAGTCCAGGAATTGAGGGTGTGAGTATGTTTTAGTAAAATGGTAAATGCTGGGACCTTCAGGATAGCCCTTAAGGATATGGGGCGAGGGGGGGGGGAATTCCTCTAAATACGTGAATTCTAAAAATATATAATTTCTCAACTATTCAAAAAATAAGGATGCAATATGAGTTATATGTGGGGCTTCTCGAATCTACAGTAACAAAAGCAGCCGAGCTGTGAGCCAACTTGTTGAAAATTTCTAAGGAAAAAGATAAAGAGATTTAGGGAGTGGTGATCACAGGAGATCCCACCCAGCTTTTTTTGTTAGTGCTTACAAGACAGATTCCTGAGCTCGAGGTCAGCCTGAGACACAGCAAATCCAGCAAGTCCAGGCCGAGGTATGGTTGAAACCGTAATTTCAGGGCAGGGTCTCCCCCAACTAGCGTATTGTCTGTGCTTAATAAAGGCAGACAGATCTTTAAATTATTTTGCAACATTAAAAATAAAATGTTTGCTTGCTGTCCCCTAAGAATCAAAGAGCTGCGGTCATGGGATGATGAGTCATAAGATAATCAAAAGGAAAACCTGGAGTAAACGACTGGATTGATGTGTAAAATAAAAGGGTGGGCCTGCATTTTGCAGAGGAGCTATCCAGGGAAATTTCTAGGATAAAAAGAGAAGACTGCTTGGAAGATAGACACAAGAAGGACATGGACAGAGAGATCTCTTGGAATAGCAAGCAAGCAGACTATAGACAGACAAATCTCCAGAGAGAATACAGAACAGAGAAAAGCAGACTGGAAAAGTGTATCAAACAGAACACAAGTCATCGGCTTGGACCCACGATTCGACTTCGAGTCGTTCTTTGCGCTGCTCTGAGACACCTCTCAGAGCCCCTTTCATGGCAGAAGCGGGACGAACCTACCAGAAGAAGAGCTCCCAGCATGGAAGGAAACAATAATAGAGTCTGAACATAAAAACAAACACAGGCAGTTGACAGAAACAAAAGTGCCCAGTTATAATCACAATAAAAGCCATGAACGCATCTACCCTGCAGATCCAAATCTCTGAGAATAGTCGGGATCCTGACAACATGATCTGAGAATAAGATGCTTCAGATACTTGCTTATAGTTTTGATAAAATTACCTGACTATGGTTTCAGTGGGATCTCAACCCAACGTTAAGACAAAGGAAGGCCTGGCAGAGCTCACTGCAGGAGGGTGGCTGGTTGTGGGGGCAAGCATATCCAGAAGGTTCCACAACCTCCCAAAACAACACCAATACTCGGGAGACCCTTCCTCAAGTCTCCGGAATCTTGACCACCCAAAGATCACAAGAAACCATACCTGGATGCAATCAGCAGAGGCTTTATTAGGGAAGTGAGCCGGCGGTCAAAACTACAAGCTCTTTAGCTCCAAGAGCAAGGTTTTTGGCCCAGAGTGGTGGGTTAAAGGGTCTTTTATGGCATGGGGTGGGGAAAGGAAAGCATTTTCGCGCGCTTACACATGAATGGTTGCATTTTCGCGCGCTTACACATGATTGGTTGTTTTACAAATTTTGAACATAGCACTGGGAAGACCAAGGGAGGGGTAACCAAGAACAGTGTAACATTTCAGAGAATCTAGCCCAAATGATCTAGAGTCATGTGAAAATCATTCTGCACACTCATTCTTCTCAAAAATGTGGTTTTTACCATGCTATTGTGTCCTATCCTGCCATTTACCCACGATTTCAGATTAACTACCTTCCGGCTGTAGCCCCACCTAGGTGGCAGCATCTTTATCTGTAGTCAGGAATGCCTTCCTGCCTTGGGCGTCTCCCACCCATAGGTGGGCCTATTGTTTGAGGCTTGATTCACATTCACCTGGAATGTGTCCTGGGGTGGTGAAAATCTTACATTCAGTTCCTCGTTCTGGAATCTGCACTTTTCTGCCCAAGGTCTAAGTCGAAAAATCTACACATATTTCATAAAATGGCCTTTATAATTTTTCACTCTACAGAGGCAGACATTGAAACCAGGAGCCTGAGGGAGGAGACTTTGTGGCTGACTCAAATCACAACACAGGGCTCTGGGAAAAACATCAGTCTCAGAGAGTGGTGAGAACACAAAATCGTGGAACCCCCATGAAAACAACTTTAGCAGTATTTTGCAAACATTCATGAGTCTCCGTGATTTAGCATTTCTGCTGAAGTGCAGAGAACTCTGGCTGAGAACAAGTCGTATGGCTCAAAGTTACTCATTGTGGTGTTGTTCCATGTAGCAAGGTTTAACCCAAATACTCCGAGACGGGGTAAATCACGACCACGACGGAGCTATGAAGTTCAACGTAATTATACCAGGTCAAGAAACAACTGACACTATTGGGGTCTGACTAAACCCCAATGACAGAGCTCCACAGAACAATAAAATTGATCTGAATAAACAGCTGTAAGCATAAATAGGTCTAAATATTGTCAAATAATTATTTCCAAATATGTATTCCTAAACAAACAAAAAAAACCCAATATACAAACATCTATGATTTATTGTTTGCAACTTCTAAAGCTTTACTGCCTTTTATAAACTGTAACACAAATGTATTAAAGAGGAGAGGTTAAATGAAATTTATATAGGTTAGAGTTTTGAAAGGAACAACCATTTTAAAACTTTTCCTTTAAATGACAAGTGAGATAGGACGGTGGAAGAACAGAAGTGGACCCTGAGCTTCAGAGAATGAATCTTGTCACCAGCTTTGACTTTGCAACCCTGGGAATTAAAAAAAAAAAAAAAAAAAATAGGAGGGAGGAAGGAAGGAAGGAAGGAAGGAAGGAAGGAAGGAAGGAAGAAAGAAAGAAAGAAAGAAAGAAAGAAAGAAAGAAAGAAAGAAAGAGGAAAGGGAAAATTAAGCCCAAGGAAAAGAATAGAGAGTGTTAAAAATTAAAACAGTATTAGAGGTGGCTTTATTTCTATGCCTCCTCACCAGCAGGAGGCAGCACTTAGAACAAGACTAGCCTGAAAATACAGATACCAGAATCAACTGTAAGAAGGAACTGATCTTGGACAAAGAAAACCCCCAAATTACAGTACAATCACTAAATCAGGTAAGACACGGTCTATGGATCGGCCGTCTTATAGTAAATAAATTTGACTTTCAGTTTGGGTGGGTAATGGGGGATGTAAACTATGTCACAGCTTTGAAAATCTAGCGCACGACACAGTTGTAACAATTGTTTAAGCAACAGTGCTGTAATTCAGACATTAACCTTGATGGCTTCACAGTCTGTAAGTTCACATTTAAATGTTGCTTCATGAGACTGGAAGGATGACTACATGATTAAGAACAATTACTGCTCTTGCAGAGGACCCCAGTTCAATTCCCAGCACCCACAAAGTGTCTCACAACCATCCATAACTCCAGTTCTAGAGGATCCAGTGGGTTCCAGGCGTGTACATGGTAAATGGCTCTACATGCAGAAAAGACATACATACACATAAAGTAAAATTAATCTTAAATTTTAATTGTTTTGTTTGTTGGAGCAAAATGTTAGGTGATTTATATTTTTCCCAGAGAACATACTTAAATTTTCATGAGTCCCTTCAAGAAAAGTTCTGTATTTCAAGGACTCCTTTTCTGCTGCTGATCTTGCAGAAGAAAACGCACTATTACATTTGAAATTTGTTAATGTTTTTGGTAGCTCAACAGGAAAGCTCAACATTCTAAGCATGGTATATTGGAACTATAACATAACTTTTTCTTAACATTTAAACATGTGTATGCACATAAAGACAAGCTGGCAGGCAAGGCCTGGGAGCGATGTTCCAGGCCTACTTGTTACCACCAATTACCCATGTGTCATCTGTTCACCTGTAGCTTTCTCAGATAGATAAATCTCTTAATTAGAAAGTAGAGTTCTAGAGAATAGCTTTGTAATTAATTGTGCTTTGTACTAAAATTGTTTTTTTTTTTTCAAAAAACTACCATCTATTTTGTGAGTTTTATTAGTCATCTTTTATCTGGTAAATTATAAACTCATATAAGTATGTACAGTTTATATTTGGATGATGGCAAAAGTGTACAGATTTCTATATTTTAAATGAGAAATTTTTCCTCTCTAATTGTTTATCTGGCATCTTGAAAACCTTCTAAGAACTATTAAATAAATTCAGAAAAGTCCTAAAATATAAAATCAACACAAAAGTTTACATTTCTATATGCAAATAGCAAGTTATTAGAAATCATGAAATCATAAATACTAATAAGAAGATAAAGTAAAAGAACAATCAGAAATGAAAACTATCTCACAGATACCACAAAACTCTGGTGGAAGAAACAGAAGCATTCATGCAACAGAAGGATGAATACTTTCTAAATGCACACATCGCTCAAAGAAATCTACAGATTCACTGCAAGTGCCATCAGAATACCAAGGTCAATTCACACAACTAGAAAACCACACACACACACACACACACACACACACACACCTGAACACTCAAAGCCATCAAGCTGGTTTTCCTGGAGACAGAGAGAGAAGAGAAGCATTACATCTCGTGACTTCTGTAGTGATTAAGCAGTGTGACATAATTATCACAGACAGACACATGAACCAACAGAACAAAATAGAGAGCTTCAGGTAAATCCACACATCTATAGCCAGTGGGTTACACAGGCATTAACATGAAGTGGGGAAAGAAGCGTCTCTTCCAATGCCCGGGAAAATTGAGTGTCTAAATGTAGAAGAACGAGTTAAACCAATACCTCTCAAGAGTTACAAACATTAACTTATCAAAGACCTAAGTGTAACACTTGAATCTACCGAAGAGCTTGAAGAGGACACAGGGAGAGAGAGGACTTTGCATTGGAATGCACAATGACTTCCTTGGAAACACAGGAAACCGAAGCAGAGACAGTCAAATGGAATTACTCCAAGTCGAAATGCTTTTGAACAGCAAAGGGAACAAAGCAGATAAACAACCTATAGAATGGAAGAAAATGTTTGCCAACTATACACTCAACAAAGGTAAGTCACAGAATATCCATGACACTCCAAAGGTGCAAAGCCAAAACAACAGCAAGTAAATAAACTCTCAAATCATTCAATTATGTGGGAAATAAATTCACATAAGAAAACACACTTTCTTTAATTTAACATTCGATGTGAGTGAGTGAGTGTGTGTGTGTGCATGCGTGCGTGCCTGCGTGCGTGCGTGCGTGCGTGTGTGTGTGTGTGTGTGTGTGTGTGTGTGTTATGTAAGTGCCACTATGCATCATGTGAGGAAGTCAGAGGACAATTCTTCTTTTGCCCATGCCTGGTCTGGGGCTTGAACCCATGTCGTCAGGCTCAGCAGCAAATGCCTTTAATCAGAATGGAACCTCACCAGCCCAAGGAGACATTTCTCAAGAGAAAGTCATACAAATGACCAAGCTTGAAATAAATACTTAGTATCACCAACCATGAGGGAAAACAAATTAAACCTTAATGAGATATTACCTCACATCTGTTAGAATGGTTATTAACAAAAAGACAAAAGATGACAAGAACTAGCTAGAGTGTGGCGAAAGGGCACCCATGCACAGTGTTAGTGGAAGTATAAATTGGTATAGGTAGTGGGGCAAACCATATGGGAAGGTCCTTAAAAAGTCAAAAATAGAATTACTTTATGATCCAGTAATCCCATTGTGTTTATATAAAAAGTGGTATGATTTTTAAAAGACATATATGTGTGGTCCTGTATTTATTTCAGCAGTTTTATAAGAACGGGAAATGTCAGCTAATGAATATATTTTTTTAAATGTGGTAGCTATGTGCAATGAAATACTTTAACCCCAACAAGAATATAAGCCTGTCGTTTGCAACAGCATGGACAGAACCAGAGATCACTACATTGAGATTTGTCAGGAGCACATGATCTCACTGATTTCTGGATCCTGACAATGTTGATGTTTTGGAGCTTGAGAGTAGAATAGAGCGACCAGGATCTAGGAACAGATAAAGGTGGAAGGAACGGGGAAAGGCTGTTACAGCGAGACACAAGGGACACAGCATTGGGACCACAATTAATAAAAATGTGTTGCAATGTCAATAACCTGGAGGAAAGACTTTGGAAAGTTTCCTCCAGGATAAAATAATAATATTTGGGGGGATAAATGTGTTGAACCTGATTTAAACAGAACCCAGTGTGCATGCACATATCAAACCATCACACGAGGCCTCGTTAACAGTAAGAACGTATGTCTTTATATGTCAGCTAAAGTTATTTTTAATATGGCTAAAGTGATGGAAATTGAAGTAAGACATACATAAGGATCATTCTAAGTAAAGAACAGAGATAGAGGGAGGAAGCCGAGGGAGGAATGAAGGTAAGCACCCCAGGAGAAGGCAGTCCTGGCTTGCTCTGCTAGATCCTCCTTGGTGCTTAAGACAGGCCCTACTTGCAGAAGTAAACAACAAAGAGAGAGAGCTTCTGAAGTGTGCCTCCCAAGGGACTTTTTTGGCTTGTTTGTTCCCCAGGGTTCTCAACAAACTTCCTGCCTCTTTTCAGGCCAGGAATCTCTAATGAGACAAGCCCAAGGACCCCTTCTCTCAATCATGTATTTAAATGCATAAAATAGAAAAGTATTAGATTACAAAGAAGCCAGCTGCCCTAGAATACACTTCTACCCCAGGCTTCCCTGAGAGAGTAGCCCCCACTCCTGACAAGGTAGTGAGGATCACAAAGGTGACAGTTGCCCAGGGAACAGACATCCAACTGCTTCCCAAATAGAGGAATAAACTAACTCCGGAAAACATGATTTAGAAGTGAAGTGACTGATTGTCTATTTCCTAATAAAGTACTGTAATCAAAAATACTCAGTGTTGTACTTCAACAGAGTGTTTCATTTATCAAATGTTTCCAGAGCATCCAATCCGTTCCTTAATTTCTGTTTACTCTTTCGTTCTCCCCCCATGCACCCCTGCTTTATTCCAATCTTTGATCTAAGTCTTAGATGTTGACAAAGGATTTAGCTTATCCTGCCTCGCTGCACAAGATTCCACCGCCTCCCTATTAATGAAGCAAACAGTACTGGAAAGGGGTCTAATGTAAGTAATTCTCTCTGTGAACAGTAACTGTGACATTAGGAGCTCTGTAGATTGCTTGATTGCATGCCTAATCACTCACAGTAATTCATCCACTGGGCTTGATGTAGGGGCAATGCCTCGGGGCATGCCCAATCTGACACCCATCACAACTTAGTGTCTCATAGAATGTACCTGACGACATAGAACTACGTACGTGCTTTCACAGAATGAGGTCTGTCAGCAGCTCTTCATTTGCAAGACTCTTAATAAAAGACAAGGGTTTAAAATAGCTCCAGACACCAGAGACAGAAATATCTTAGTGTCTATGTTCTCTTCTCAATTAAAAACAACAAAACCAAAAACCACCTTTCCCCACCCCACTCAATCAAGTATATACGCCATATAGTAGGGATTCAGTCAACATTACTGTGTTTCTTGTGTCATATACTCAAATTTTCTCCCTCCCTCCCTCCTTCCCTTCTCTCTCTCTCTCTCTCTCTCTCTCTCTCTCTCTCTCTCCTTTACTTGCTACTCTTTCTTCCTTTATATCTCAGAATAGAAAGAGAAATAAAAATTTTAAAATATTGGATTCTTCCTTTTGACTCTACTGCTAACACAATAAGCCAGCGCCATAAACTGAATCACCAGAGTCTGCTGTTCTGACTGCTCTCTTTGCTGTATTACTTCATGGATATTAGAAGCCTTGGGGATATTGGAATATGAATAAAGATTTTTTTTTAAATCAGCTGGGTTTTTTTTCTTGGTTCTGTTTCTAAAAATAATGCAGTTTGCAAAAACAGAAGGTTTGGTTTATAACACAAACAAAATTGTTACATTCTGAATGGGTTGTAAGTACCTGATTCTTTGCCTTTTTACTCATCCCTGAAAAAAAAAAAAATCTGCAAATCCATTTGCTAACCAGCTGTACCTCTGTGCGAAACAGATAACAACCTGTGCAAGCCAGGGTTTGCTGTGAATCGGTGCTGATAGGCCCGAATCTCACGGCTTTTTTTAAATGCTAATGACAAGAAACATTTCCGAAGCCAAAACGCTCTTGTAGATCTGTCTTCCCCTATTATGACTGATATTTGCTTGTAAGTACATAGAACACTTGTTCCCTGTCCCTTATCTGCGGAGTTGCAGCATGCTGACCTACATACCATTCAGCACAATGCCATGCACAAACATCTTCTATATAATTTTTCATTTTCGACTTAAAAACAGTAGAGACAAAATAGGATTGCTGCAAATCTAACAAAGAGATGGCATTATTTCCAAATAAAAATGTGCATTTTTTTCCAAAGAATTTATTTGTCTAGCAGCATGAAGTTCACACACAGCATTGCTGGGGAAAGGGGTGTTGCATTGCGATTAGGAAGGAGAACACAGGAGAAAAACAAAACCCGTCTTTTCCACTATCCAAGAATAATTAAATAAACTTGGTTTTTGCTACAATTAAAAGTCCAGTTTTTTGGAACCGTGTTTTTGCGGTGTCACAAAGAAGGGCAGATATAAAAATGCTGAATACTTACAATAACAAAGGGTTTGGGTGAGAAAGTGACACCCGTGGGAACGGAAGAAACCATTATTCTCACATCATCTTTATCAAAACGCTTCGAGCCACGGTGTATATTTTTCTCTATCAGAACGCTCCGAGCCACAGTATGTATTTTTGACTTTCTTGCTATTCCATCTGCCACTTGCTCAATCCTGTCTGCCGATGGGGTATTGCAATTTCCACTAGAGCTGTTCATAGCTGCACCAAAGACCCCAGCTCATGCTTATCAGGTGACCTAGCCTTCTTAGTGCCCAACAAGACCATTGTAATTGCAGACACAGGCAAGCCACTTGAAAAGGGAGACTGAATTTCTAGTACGGGGCACAAGGAGACCAGTGGAGGCACCAGCAAGGGCAAAGGGCAAACAGGGTGACTGGCCAGATTGAAAACTCCTCATTAACTTGGAACACAGATGCAGTCAAGAGCCTTCCTTCGCTCTACAAACCAGGAGAAAGGGTGCTTGTGAAAGCACCTGGGCTTAATTTTTAATGATCTGCTGTCTTTGTGTCAAGTCTGATGTGACAAACCACACACACACACACACACACACACACACACACACACACACACACAAAGCCTACAACAACAGGAAAATCCCTAAGTATGAAAAGAAACGGCTTGGATAGTGGCCCAAATGACTTCGTTCGCTTTCAGAAACTTACTTTGTTGCTTAATTATTTTGAGGGGTCTCGCCCAAGTAAGAAAACTGCCACAGATACTCAACCACCGCCACCAGAATGTCACAGTAAGGGCGAATTCTACTTCTGGAACCTTGATTTATGGCTCTCTAAAAGTAATTCCACAAACCAACTAACTAGGAGTCTCTTTCCCAGGAGCCCAGGCTTAGTCCTAGATCTACCTCGGGCTGTGTGGCTTCTGGCAAGTCCCCTGACTTCTCAGAACCTGCGGATCTGGAGCCTGGAGTCGTTAAGTGACAAGCTATCTCCTGGATGCAAAGTTCTACAATGGCTCCCCTGTCCTTTAGGGGGGCACTTACTGCTGTTTGGGGTGCTTGTTTGAGAAGATGTTCAAGGCCCTTTTCAAATTTGTCTTTCGGCATTCTCACCCACGGGTTTAAGTGATGGCCAGCGTCGACTCTTCACACGTACCCACTGCCTTCTGCTCCCACTTGAACTCTGTAGGCCCCACTTACTAATGGTCTATGCTAATGCAAGTTCCAGAAAACATGCTACTATTAGATTTTCTGGAGTTTCGACCCAGCAAAATGACATACAACTATGTGATAAACTAGTCTGAATAGATTTAGGAACTTAGCAAGCATAGCTCTCATCTACCTGAGAAACCTAACTCCATTTAAAGTTAACTTCTGATCTTCTTATATTTATGTCATTCAAAAATGCACTTCCAGTCCAGAAGTCTTCCCAAAGCTCAAGCTAACTATTAATTTTGTTTGGGTCAAAGCACAAATGTTACCAGTGCATGCTAGCTGCAATTTGCTAATTACTCTCAACTTTTTTCCAAATATGACCCTGCCCCCCCTTTTTTTTTCTCTGAAATTTTATAGACCAATTCTCTGCATCTTTCTTTGTTTAATCTTAAACCAAGGGAAAGACTGGTGGTTTTATGAAGTTGCAGTCCCTAGTAAATAGTATCAAATTAGCATAATTTTCACAGACTGAGCAGTCTGCACTTTGTGCTACTTTTTAAATTTTGGATTAAAAATACGAGTCAAACATTCTGTCCCTTCTTGAAAGTTTTATTTATAAAATGTACCCAAACGAAGACTCTACTTTCTCATCGTGGTTGCTTTAAGCAAAACAGCATGCTGTTGAATCCAGTTTGAGATTCTGCTAGGTGCTATCAGTAAAGTCATTTTTATAGTTATTATCGTTGCCCTGTGAAAGCCAAGAAGATGACAGTAAGATGAGCTTACCCACACAGAACACACAGATTATGAAATACAAGCATGGGCTAGAATTTCTAAAGTGATGTAGGAGAGAGTGAATTTTAAATGCTGTGCTCTGGCAGCCTTTCGCAGAGAGATACCTGTACGGACCGTGTGTGTGTGTGTGTGTGTGTGTGTGTGTGTGTGTGGATGTACATGTATGTTTACATGCACGAGCACAGTGATGTAGTTGATGACTAAAGATGACTGTAAGTACAAACCGGTACTTTCATTAGGGGATGGTTTGTTAAAGGGATTCAAAGTTGAAAGAAAATGGATGACTGATTTTTACCTGGCCTTAACCAAATTTACTTATTTATTCAATTGCTTAACATTTACTGAGTTATTACCATATGCCAAATAGCATATTTTTTGCTAAATTCAATAAAATTCATGAGAGAAATAAAATGCTCAAAAAGAAATCACGCCAATTTCAGAAGTTCCTCCATCGGGCTTGCAGACTGGGTGAAATGTGTAAAATAATGTCAATAATATGTTCCAGGTCTGATTTTTAAATCCAAAGGAAAAGCTAGAAAGCACTTTCTTCAATATCTCTTCATAACCTCTCTGGACAATTTGGGGTTTTTTCTTCTTGCATTCTCTTGTAGGAAGCTGAATATGAGACCTACTGCATTTCACTTTGAAGATCCAACTAGTCCAGTTACTCCATCATTATGTAATTCCAGTTTGATCAGGAAGTAGTACAAAGGGGGCTCTGAAGGCCTGTCTGAGCCAGGCATGGTAAACATGGCCAATGTGCCTTTAAAGGGATGAGCTGTGGTCCAAAGCGGAACTCCAGGCAACCGGACTCCTGCCCATCCCACAGACAGACTCAGGTAGTTTTATCTCAGAGTTCATTCATCAATAACTAGACTGACCATACATCTAATTTGCTTTGAAAACCACTATTCTCTATTGCTGCTCCAAAATAATTATTAACAGCTTTTTTTTAAAAACACTTTCTAAAAGGCCCTCATTAGGGGTGATTACTGACACCGGCTCCCTAACTACAAGACAATCTGTGTCAGAACAAATCTGAACAATGATCTAGTACCAGAACTACCCAGTGATGTTGTAATGTCTTTCTAGAACTAATAATCTGTTTTTGTTTTGTTTTGTTCTGTTTGTTTTGTTTTTTTGCAGTGGACATAGTCTTTTAAAGGGAAATGAGCTAAATAGCTATTCTCTGATTCTTGAATGTAGCCCATAAAACTGTGGTGTTCCTCCATTTGCACCCATTAACATTTCTAAAACTTCCCAGACCAGTTAAACTGCTACTGAATTCCACAGGAAGCTTTGCCCCTGCCACAAACTTCATAAGAGCAGAAAAATTTATCTTACTCACCTGCGTCTCTCAGTGCTTGTTGCATTCAGCCTTGTTTGGAAAAGGCACTCAGTAAATATTTGTTGGGATGCCTGGAGCAGACAGTCAAAGCACCTGGATGGCTGGCCTAATGCTTCCCTTTTCACCCAGTGATTTATCATCATGGATCTAAGGAAACCCAGAAAACAGACAAATGTCAGGTTCAGGCAGATTTGCAGAGAGAAGTGTTCAGGTGCTTAGGGAAGCAGGGAGCATCCAATCTGCATTTTCCCCCTTCTAGAAATTTCTCAATCTATCTTCATGCTCTCTTCTAAGGCAATTAATAAGCTATTTCTGCAAACCAGATATTCTACAGGTAAGAGCCAGATCTGCCCCAGCCCCCCGACCCCCGAAAAGTCTATCGATAAAATAACAAAAGCAGTTGTTTCTGGGAGCTGAAGAAATGGTTAAGGGAGTTTGATGATCTTCCAGAGGACCTGAGTTTAGATTCCAGCACACACATTTCTCCACTGGGAACTGACTTGTAACTATCTGTAACTGTAGTTCCAAGGGACCTGACACCGTCTTCTGGTACCCAGGGGTATATACGTATATTCAAAATGCCACCACACAGACACACATTTATACACACAAATAAAATGAATCTTAACAGTCATTTCACATGCACTTTAGAAAAGCCATCAAGTGGTTGCAGAATTTACAGAGTGGTGTGGAGAGCACAATGGAGGAGGAGTTTTAAACCAACCCTCTGTTCACTTAACTTCTAAAAAGAAAAAAAAAAAATGTTGAGATGTATCAACAGTCCATTAGCAAGAACGGCAGCATTTGAATAAACCCAACTCCAGTGAGCTAAAGCATTGCCTTCATCGTTACTGTTACGTTTTCCATTTGTGACAGTTCGCATCATGACTTCAGCACAGTATACAATCTTTCCTCAGATCACCTCAGCAGTCTAAATAAACCAAGGCGCATGCCTCACAGAGGTGTCAAGTCTGAGACACTGCCCTTAAGGGCCCCTTAAGACTATCTGTGTATCTTTGGAAATCAATGAGAAAACAAAGTGGATCTCAAGCGGACAGAAGGGACCTAAGAGCTGGGCCTCAGAATAGATGCCACGGCTACACCTGTGCCTGGGAAAGCTTGATTATGGAGCATTGCTGCTTTTTTTTCCATCAGCATGAAAGTCATTTCCAACAGAAGCATGGAACAAAGAGAGACTTTCATTTACAAAACGAAGTTTAATGGTGCTGTGTCTGTGGGGTTTTTATTTATGATGCACCTGGTGTTGTGTTTAACCATCTGTGGAACAGAGTCACCTGCGCCAACGCCTAAGCTCTTGTCCTATATGTATGAACCAGTCCTGGCTCCGATTGCCAATGTAGGTCTTTCTGCCTGCGGGCTCCAGAAGAGAAAGAGAATCCCCGCATTCGGGTCTGCCTTCTACTTCTGCTTACAAAAGACCACCACCAGGAGCTCCGGTCTAAACCCTCTCCGTACGGTTTTGTACCTACTCATAATTCAACACCACTCAGTGCTTTTACCACCATCCCGTGTCTGTGTAAAGCACCCTTTGAAGTAGTCTGGGAAATCTAATCTGCCTCGGGTTCTTTCTGGTCAAGGCAAGACTGCCAAGTTTGGGTTGTTTGGTTTTGTTTTCAAATTCTAAACTCATCCAGGATCATCTCCTTCCCCTCTCTCTTTTAACCGGGGACTATACAACCTGAGCACGTAAGTGTGCTTTACTCGACTATTGTCCAGTTCACCTGGTTACACATAGAAGTTGCACACGGGACTGAGAATCCAGAAACCTGGGTCCCAGGGACATCCCAGCCAAGTCTGAGCGGCTGCTTCTTTGGACGCAGTACTTAACTGCGCTCCTCTGCAGAACTTCCGCTGACACGATACAAAGTCCCACCCACCCCTGAGAATCTCTGGACCGAGTCTAATCCCTCCTGTCACTTACTTGAATGTAGAGGCCTATTCCTGATGCCGGAAATGCTAGACGTTAAAGAAATAAAATTCTGAGCTACACAACCTACAAATCCCCATCTAATCCGCAGTCAGTCTGCAGGCCAAATACAATGTTCTCTTACAATTAGGTGTACCTGTTTAGAAAGTTAACCCAACCAAAACACTCAGTAACAAGATATATGCCTAATTTTCTGTCCAAGAAGAGATAGTACCATAAATCCACACTACACTCCTGTCATTCAAGATGGAGTCTGGAATGACCCATAGTCAGTTTTAAATTCATAAAATAATTTTTGTAAATATGAAATCTTAAGTGAGATTCACTTCTGATTAAATAGACTATGGCTATTAAAAAATCATAATCTTTTCTTTATGATTTTCGTATTTTGTAACTCCATCTCAGTCTCTCACACTAGGAAGTCTGAAGTTCGAAAATTAGGATATGGGTCTACAGCAGGATTCAGTGGGTAAAGGTGCTTGCTACCAAGCCCAACAACCTGAGTTTGGTTCCCAGAACATGCATAGTAGAAAATTTACAAAGCTTCTGTTAATTTTCCATACACACTCATGCAAATACAGGTGCACACTTACACACACACACACACACACACATCTCATCTCAGCATGTACATACTTACTTCTCTCCTAAAAATATTAATTAAACATAATAGAAATAAAGTTAGAATTATAAGTGTGACTTTTTTCCTTACAATTTGAATCTGCCTCTTCATCAAGGCTACCTGTCTTTGTATTGGCTACAGTCTCAACTCCACCCAAGGCAGGATTGAATTTGCTAGGAGATGCTGAATTGCTGGGGTGTCCACAGAAGCTGATTCATTAGGCAGTAAAGGAGTTTACTATCCCTTTCTCCATCCTCAGCCTAACAGCTTTCAGGAGAGATGTCTTCACACCTTGGCTGTGCTGTCTTAGTCCTTCACTCAGTATAGACCGAATATTTCCTGGTTGGGTAGGAAAGAAGGCCTTGGTCTATGCAGGACAGGTTCGCTCTATACATGGCCATGCTTTTCTTTGTTGCTGGAGCTGTTAGCAAGGTTCCAAGTATCCATGAACCACACTTAGCTGAAGCGCGAGCGGGGTGTGGGGGAAGGGGGCGAGGTACACAGATGTATAGTTAGTTTTTATGTCCTGTAGGGATCCCCTTGAAACGTGTTAAAAATGTCAGTCAAGACATCTGGTCAGCTGTCCTAGTCCATATTGGGGTTTCTCGGCTACTGTTATCCCCCAATATGCTTTGAGCATTGCCAATATGCTTTCTCCACAGAAGCAGCAGTGTGTTCCCTCTGGTTTCTCAGTTCGTCCCCAGCACTAGTGTTTATAGAGTCACGTACTGAGCAGAATGAAATCCGCACCACTCCTGTGTCCTGGCTGATGAAACAGGTCGGACAATCCTTGTGCAATCAGGGATGGAACCGATTGGCTTAGGTTGGGTCCATCTTGCAGACTGCAAAAGAATCAGCTGTCACCAGTGCCATGCGGCAGATGGACAGTTTGCATCCGATTTCCAGTCAGGCGCCAAACCCTTTAGAAGCTTTGGCAGCCAGAGCGCCATCAGGCAGCAGCCTTTGATGGCCTGCAGATGGCTGCGGCAGCCATCTTGCCTCTGCATCCTGAGAGGCCCTTGTCTTACTTTCAGGCAGCGTTCACTCTGGCCTAGGCCCACTGAGCCCTAGAGAGAGGTGGGGGCCACTGGTCCAAGAGGTTCTCACCACTAGCCAGAACCTGCCAACTCAGCTTCCACTTCTACTGGAAGCTGCTAAAACTGAAAGCTCTTTAAAGAGACAGCAACTGCCCAAGCATACCCATGTTGGTCTAATCGCTCCTACCTTAGACTTCCCACCCTACCTCAAACAGTAAGCTACTTTTTTCTCTGTGGAACATTTTGGGTCTTTTGATGAGCCACACATCTCCTACACAGATTTCTGTATAATTGGTATGAGACGTTGGTTGTTCCTTCAAAGGTAAATAAAATTGGGGTGTGTGTGGGGGGGAGCAAGGGTAGGGCAGAGGGTGGGGTGGGAGAGTACTGAGGCTCCTTCTTCTTGCTTGACACATCCTGAAGCAAATCCTGCCTGTTTTCTCCTGCCTAGGTCAAAGGTTAGCTCAAACTATTTTACCTCCAACCCCCATCACCATCTAAATGATCACCAAGCCTTCAATCCAGACTAACTGGGCTTGTAACTTGGAGGATTATACTTTCGGTGTCCATTTTTAAACCCCTTGAAATCCTGCTTCATCTAAGTCTGACTTGCCTTGAGCCCTCCATAGAAAAAAAGCATCATCTTCATGAAAGGACAACTAATCTTATATCGTGAATAGCCCAGAGAAATCTGTCAGAAAGCTGAGCCTGGAGGTCTTCCAAGCAGAGCCTCTGCACATTTGGTAGGAACAGTTAGGAATTCTGACTGGCACTATTAGTTAGAAGTCATATCACTGTGCTGTAGGAGTCCCAGGATGGCTTCTCCCAGCTGAAGATCTACCAAGACATTTCTACTGAATCCAACACCCCCAAGATAGAGCAGGGCAGGCTGGGGGAATTTTGGAGTGAGTGTCTGATGAAATTAAAAACAAACTCAGTGAGAATCAATTCAATCATGTATGATTTCCAACCACTCAAAAGTAGTGGAAATATTTGGTAAAAATATATAGATATAAATTGCCAATTAATGCAAACTGGTTAAAGTCAGTAAATGGAAAAAATAAAAAGTTAATTAGTGCCTTTGGAAGCTTTGTTTTATACACATCATTTGCAGGTGCTAAAAAAGTGAAAAATAACCATTATAATTACTGGTATTCAAGGATTCATATTCCCTGTGTAATTCATTTAGGATTATCAGTTTCCTTGTAGTTATACAAAAGGCCTGTCAAGGTGTTTCCCACGTGCTTGGCTCATGTGTGTTCCAAAAACAAGCCAAAACGCTGTTGTATTTCACCCAGCACAGGGAGGCTACTCTTAGGGAAAAAACTAGGCCAAGTTCTACCTGGATCTCTGTCTTGGTTAAATTATCTTACATATGCTTTAATTTTTTTTCTTGTTCTTCCTGTCTTTATCTTTCTCTTTCTCTTTTTGTTAAAATACATCTGTGTTTGTAGACTGCCCTGGATTATATCTAAGTGAGGAGTGGGTGTGCTCACACCTGGTATAGTATGTGTAGCTTAACAATACATATCATTACATTATTTACTGCTCATTTTATGTTATTCAATAGTAAACCGCAAATTAACCCTCCAAGAACCAGGCAGGAAAAATGCCCCACTGGATATGAGATAGCCAATGAAGGCATTCTCCCCGAGGAGAATTGTTAAGAGAACATCCATAACTGTATTCATAAACACGGAAGTATGTTCATTACAGCAGGGGTGCCCACCAGAGCCAGCTAATTCCTCTCCCAGGAAATCTGTTTCATAATAATATCCCTTACCACACCACACTTGTACTTATGCTGATAACACAGGTTATAAAAGGGACTTAGGACAGGAGGCAATTAATGTACTGGCTCTTTAACCTCCTTTATTAGAGAACATCAGGCACCGAAGGGAGCTGGCGTCATGTTTCTGGCGATACCGCTTCGTGCCGTCTCAGCCCTGTCTTACTTTGCACGGATTCACATTCCGGTCTGACCTTTTGGTCACTGATTCAGCTACAGGCAAGTAGAGGCGGGAGCCGGTGAAATGGACACCAACAAAGAATGATTCTCCCACCTGCGAGAAGAAATTATTCTCAACACCCTGGCTTCAGGACCCATGGCACCTTCCACTGATCCCCTACCGTCCTCACAAAAATCATGCCTAAAGATGCAAAGTAAGTCCAGTCACTCTTCCAGTTAGGGGCAGAATCCAAACCCAAGAACCCAAATCAGAATTCCTTGATTCCTAAAAGGGTCCCCAACTCCATCTGATTCGGCATTTCAACACAAAAAGCCATCATTAGCAAGAAACCGTTAAAGATTGGTCCCTGAGAAGTATAGTAACTGAAGTGTGAACATAAGTAAGTTCAAAAAGGGAAGGAAGAGAAGGGGGAGGAGGGGACAGAGGGAGTGTTTAAATTAGATTGCAAGGGCGGAGCTGCTCCAAGTGTCAGTAAGCTCCTTGCTAACCAGAAGCATCTCTCCCTGCCTCACTGGCAGGAATGGAGAAGTAAATGTAGCTGTTGCACCAAAAGTAAATACCTTTTTATTAACCTGGAGTTTGCCAAAAAGAGATACAATGTAATTTGAGATCAGAAAAAAAAAAAATTCTATGCTATTTTGCTACCCAAAGACCAGACCAAGCTTAAAGGACCCCTCAGTGTCTTGTGGCTCAGTTAGCCAGTCTAAACATCATCAGAGATGTAGCTACATTCTGTTGGCAATCAACTTGATAAATCGAGGTTTGCAATAGAAAACAAGACATCTTACAATTTCCTAGGTTTTAATGATATTTTTCTTAAAGAAAATAAAAAAAAAAAAAGCAGCTCTCTTTAAAGTATTCATTTCTATTTCAAGGAGACAACAAACACAAAGTTTGCCGAGTTTGGCTCTGGAAACAGCCTTCCTCAGATCCACTGGGCAAAATATCAAAGAATAGCCGTCTGTACTTCAAACATGAGGTATAGAGCGACGTTCAAATCCTAGGGCTGTGGACAGTGGCATGGAGATAGTGAGGGGCTCCTGCTTTAATTCCTTCCCTCTCTTTTCTGCAGTCGTGGAACAAATGGGCTGGGAATAAATATTATAAAAATTGGTGCAGTATAAGGAGATGTGTCCATGTCCATTCCTCTGGCTGTCTGTGTATTAAGAGAGCAAAAATGGCTAATTAGAAGCCCAGATCTTTTTCATCAAAACTAGCCACAAACAAGGTGATTTCTCAGGGTTAATTCCCACCCAGGGGATAGTGAAAGTTATTCTGAATGACCAGAGCCATTTCAGAAGGCAAAAGCAAACCCCCATATCCAGGGTGTTCCAACTGCTAGCTCTCTGCTGTTTGGAATGCCCCAGGAGCTCCGGTGAGAAGAGCTCCAGCCTCTCACAGTGAATGGAAATGAAAAGGTATCCTCCTCTGAAACATGCTAAAATATACAGCAATCACCCGGTACAGAGGTGGCCTTACAAACTCCTATCCCAAAGCATTGTTTCAGATGTGATTTCCGTTGCAGAAACTGAACTAATAGAAATATCCCCATCAATATGAATTTGAGATATTCCTTACAATGTATATCACCTTTCTGCTGCTTACAACCTTCTGCCAGGCTTTTTTTTTTTCCCTCCTTTTTCTTTTTAGGAGGTGCTTTGAGGAGACCATACCATGAGAACAATACACAGCTGCTGCTGTATAGAGATATCTAATTGTCAATATTGTAGAAATTCTACAGCTTATTACGTGCATTCAGTCTAATTCTGGGCAAATTGCCAGTCACTTCAGGGACAATCAAGTGAGCCTCATCACACGTGGTATAGCATATCACAGCTTTAAGATACCCGGCTGTTTTGCCTCTGGCCAGAGAGTGTTTGTACCAGTGCTACCCAGTGAAGGGGGGTAACTACAGATAAAATAAAATTTGTATTTTTTTTCAAGTGGGCTACATTTCAAGCCCAGATGTTAGTAATGAAAGATTCAATTTAAGGATTTAAATTACAAATAAATAAAGTATGAAACAGATGTGATTTTTAAGGAAGTTCAAATTATCCAGGAAGAAAAATATCTCTGTGCATGACAAAGTAATAGGGATTGTGTTGAAGAGTCTGTTGGAAGCAATCTGCTGAGCGCAATTCACCCTTAGGATAGGATTGGTTTGGAATGGGAAGGACTGGTGGAGCTTGTCATTAAACAAAAATTGTGTTTAATAAAACTTTATAACCGTGATTAATCCTATGAGGCCCTAAAGGAGTTTGCAGTTGATAAACACATTTTCCTTGTTTGCAATGGTAATGATATTTTGGAGTGAAAAGAATAAGAACAAAAAAGAGAGAGAGAAAGAAAAAAAAAACTCTAAGGGGGATAAAAATGGAGGGTTTGGCAGGTACCACCTAGGCAGAAATTCCGGGGACTCATAAGATATACGGACCACCCATTAGGAGACTGCTTCGATGCTTGTGTGTCTAGCATGCCATAGAAGGGCATCAATGTAACAGAGAAACAAAGCTATCTTGCAAGCAGTAACGGAGCACATCTTTATTTATACAAACTAATAAGGCTTCTTTCTTGCAAGCTGACAATTAGATTTGCCTATCAAAAGGATGACAGTGATTTAAGACATGGCATCTCAAAGTGGAAAATTCTCCCATGGAAACAGAACCAGAAGGGTTTGTTCAGGGCTTTACTGCCTAGAAGACTGGCCATTAGTCAAGAGTGACTATTTAAATTTTAATTTTAATCTATTAAAATTAAATAAAATTAAGGATTACACTTTCCATCACAGCAGTCATAACTGAGTAACGTAACAGTCATATGCAGCTAAGGTGGCCACCATATTGGACAGGGTAAATAGAGAGCATTCTGCCACCACCAAAACCTCTGCTGGCATCATCACACAGTAATTCAGAGGATTGGATCGGACAGCAGGGAGTAAAACGTGATCACTATTTGGTTTTTCTTTACTGTCCCAGCGTTCACCCACACAAAGTGTTCGGACACACACCTACATGTTCTGATACACAAATGGAGTGATTAAACAGTTGTCACAATAACCTTCCTGGCCTCAAAAGAAAAAAATCACCCCCCACCCCCCCCAGATCTTAGCTTTGGTGGCCTGACTTTTCCAACAGGTAACTAAGGGCAAAAAATGTCTCATACTTGAAGCGCAGGATTTACATATGCGTACTTAGCGTCAGCGATCGGCCCTCAGCTGGTCAGAGACCGCAGAATTAAATCATTCTGTAGGAATCTAGAGGGCTTTAGGAGAGAGAGAGAGAGAGAGAGAGAGAGAGAGAGAGAGAGAGAGAGAGAGAGAGAGAGAGAGAGAGAGAGAGAGAGAGAGAGAGAGAGGAGAGGGGGCTCAACATGCAAGCCACCGCCATGTTGACAATGTGTGGGGTAGAAATCTTTTCTCCTGGGCATCTTCCCCAGTGCCAGCTGAGCACCGCACAAAGCCACCCGGAAGAACGGCACAGCGTCTTTGTGAGCAGAGCATCACCCGTGTGCCACATGAACTCTTCCTGACTCTGTGGAACTGCCAGCAGCCATTTCGCTTGGATTCTGGCTGTGACAAAAGCAACATTGCCTCTCTGGCATCAGATGGGAAATGTAATTTTATAATACTCAAAAGTCAAAACCTCCAGTATGCGCCAGAGTCATTACTGAAAAACTTTCAGAGCCTTCAAATTGCAAAGGCAGTTACAAAATGCACACATTTTCTCCAGAGTAAAATAGGTATTCCTCTGCTTTTTCTCAACACCCCCTCCGATTCCCTGTTTATGAAAAATGATTGTTTCACAAGTCATGTGCTGTTCTCTGGGATTTTAGACTAATGCAATGTTAAAGACTCCCAGTACTTTGAAGATGGGTGGGATTTCATTTTATTTTAAATTCAAATATGATATTTATTTTCTGAATGTGGTCCTTAACATGTTTTGACTGGACCCCATAATTCAGTTTTTTATTGATTAAGTTATTTAATTACTCTACATCCTAATCACAGCTTCCCCTCCCTCTCCTCCCCCCAGTCCCATCCTCTCCCCTCTCCTCCCCTGTTCCCCACTCTTCCCCCCTCTAATTCTCAGAAGAGGAAAAGCCTTTCAGAGATACAGACCAGCCTTGGCATATCAAGTTACAGTAAGATTAGGCCCATGCATCTTCAACTGAGGCTAGAAAAGGCAGCCCAGTTATGAGAAAGGGAGCCAAAGGCAGACGATGTGGTCAGAGACAGCCCCTGCTCCCACTTTATGGGTCCCACGTGAAGGTGAAGACTGAGCTACACAACTATTGCGTCTGTGTAGAAGGCCAAGGTCCATTCTGTTCCTGCTCTCTGGTTGGTTGGTGGTTCAGTCTCTGTGAGCCTTGAGGGGCCAGGTTAGTTGATTCTGTGGGTTTTCTTGTGGTGTCCTTGACCCGTCTGGCTCCTACATTCCTTCCTCTGCCTCTCCTAAAGTATTCCTCAAGCTCCACTTAACGTTTGGCTGGGGGTCTCTGCATTAGTTTCTATTAGTTGCTATGTGAAGCCTCCCTGCTAGCATTTATGCCAGGCTCCTGTCTGCAAGTAGAGCAGACCATCATTAATAGTGTCAGAGGTGGGCTCCCTCTCACAGCATGGGTCTCGAGCTGGGTCAGTCATTGGTTGGCCCTTTCCTCAAATTCTGCTCCATCTTTTACTCCTGTGCATATTATAGGTAGGACATATTGTGGATCTAAGGTTTTGTGGCTGGGTTGTGTCCCAATCCCTCTATTGGAAGTCTTGCCTGGTTACAGGAGATGGTCAGTTCAGGCTCTACATCCCCTGTAGCTATGAGTCTTAGCTAGGGTCATCCTTGTAGATTCCTGAAGGTTTCTACTGCCCTAGGTTTCTAGCTGGTCTCAGAGATGCCTCTCCCAATCCAGGTGTGTCTCCCAGGACTCTCTTCCTCAGTTCTCCCCCGACCTCATCCTCCTGTTCCCATCCTCACACTTCCCTGAGAGTCCCCTCCCTCTATCCACCCCTCCCCCCTCAAGTTTAATCTATTTCCCAGTCTCAGTAAAATTCAACCATCCCACCTTAAGCCATCCTTGTTACTTAGCTTCTTTGGGTCAACGGTTTGTAGCTTGGTTATGCTGTACTTCAGGACTAATATCCGCTTGTAAGTGAGTACATGCCATATTTGTCTTTCTGGTCTGGGTTTCCTCACTCGAGATGATCTTTTATAGTTCGATCCATTTGCCTGCAAATTTCATGATGTCAGTGTTTTTTAATGGCTGAGTAATACTCTGTTCTGTAAATGTACCACATTTTCTTTATCCACATGTTCTTCAGTTGCGGGACATTTAAGTTGTTTCCAGTTTCTGGCTGTTGTGAATAAAGCTGCTACGAACATAGTTGAACAAGTGTCCTTGTGGTATGGTAGAGCTTCTATAGGGTACATGCCCAGAAGTGGGCTGAGTCTTGAGGTAGATCTATTTCCAAATTTCTGTGAAACCAATTTCCAAATTGTTTTCCAAAGTGATTATACAAGTTCTCACTCTCATCAGCAATGGAGGAGTGGTCCCCTTGCTCTGCATCCTTGCCAGCATGAGCTTTTGCTGAATTTTTGATCTTGACCATTCGGACAGGTATAAGATGAAATCACAGAGTCATTTTGATTTGCATTTCCCTGATGACTAAGGATGTTGAACATTTCTTTAAGTGTTTCTCTGCCATTAGAGATTCATATGTTGAAAATTCTGTTTAGATCTGTACCTCATTTTTCAATTGTTTTGTTGTTGTGGGGTTTTCTTGGTTTTTATTTTGTTTTGGTTTTGCCTGTTGATGTCTAGTTTCTTGAGATTTTTATATAATTTGGATGTCACCCTCTGTGCAATGTGAAGTTTGAAAATCTTTCTTCATTTTATTAGCTGCCATTTTGTTCTTTTGATGGTGTCCTTTGCCTTACAGAAGCTTTTAAGTTTTATGAGGTCCCATTTATTAATTGTCAGTCTTAGTGCATGAGTTGTTGGTGGTCTGTTCAGGAAGCTGTCTCCTGTGCCAAAGCATTCAAGGCTATTCTCCACTTTCTCTTTTATCAGAATTAGTGTATCTGGTTTTATGTTGAGGTCTTTGATCCACTTGCGCTTGAGTTTTGTGCAGGGTAATAGATATGGATCTATTTGCATTCTTCTACGTACAAACATTCAGTTAGACTAGCACCATTTGTTGAAGATGCTTTCTTTTTTTTTTTTTTCCATTGTATAGTTTGGCTTCTTTGTCAAAAATCAAGTGTTCATAGGTGTGTGGATTTACTCCCAGTTCTTTGATTTGATTCCCTTGATCAACCTGTCTGATTTTAATCTAAGAGGGATGAGACAGGTTGACTCCATGTCAAGCTTCAAATTGGTTGCTAAGGAGGCTAAGCCTAAGAACTGGGAAAGTCCAGGCAAGTCCACACAAGCCCAGGCAAGTCAATTACTAATAGAAAAAAATCCCAGGCTCCAGCCTTCACACCAGATAATGGTTCTGGAACTCCTAGAGGTAGAGTAAGATAGAGCTCATCTATCCCAGAATTCCAATGTGCTTTAAATTGGGGTTGTGAGCTCACTTCAGGATCTCTCTACCTTGCTAATCAGAGACCCCAGCATACTGGACTTTTGCAAAATAAAACATTCTTTGCATTTACATACTATTTGGGTTCAGGGTATCATTCTTCAATGAGTCATGGACCCTTACAATGCCAGCACCATGTGGTTTTTATTACTATTGTTCTGTATCAAGTTCTTTTATTGAACAGGACTGTTTTAGCTATCCTGGGCTTTTGTTTTTCCATAAGAAGATATGTATAATTCTTTCAAGGTCTGTAAGAACTGTCTTGGAATTTTGATAGGAATTGCACTGAATCTGCAGATGGCTTTAGGAAGGATGATCATATTTACTATATTAATTCTAGCCATCCATGATCATCAGAGATCTTTCCATCTTCTCAAGTCTTCTTCAGTTTCTTTCTTCAGATACCTAAAACTCTTGTCATACAGGTCTTTCACTTGTTTGATTAGAGTTACACCAAGATATTCCAGATTATTTGTGGCTATTGTGAAGACCATTGCTTCCCTAATTTCTTTCTCAACCAGTTTATTATTTGTATATAGAAGCTACTGAGTTTTTTAAAGTTAATTTTGTATTCAGCCAGTTCTCTAAAAGTGTTTATGAGCTGTATAAGTTCCCTGGTAGAATTTTGGGGTCACTTATATATAATATCATGTCATCTGTGAATAGCAGCACTTTAAGTTCTTCCTTTTTGATTTGTATCCCCTTGATCTCCTTTAGTTGTCTTACTGCTCTAACTAAAACTTCTGTACTGTATTAAATAAACATGGAGAGGGTGGACATCCTTGTCTTGTCCCCGATTTTAGCAAAATTGCTTTAAGTTTCTCTCCATTTAATTTGATGCTAACTATTGGCTTGCTGTATATTGCCTTTATTGTGCTTAGGTATGTGCTTTGTATCCTTGATCTCTCCACGACTTTTATCTTGAAGGGGTATTGGATTTTGTCAAAGGCATTTTCAGCATCTAATGAGATGATTGTATGGATTTTTTTTTAGTCTGTTTATATGGTGGATAACATAGATAGAATTTTTATATACTGAACCATCCTTGCATCTCAGGGATGAAGCCTACTTGATCATGGTGGATGATGTTTTTGATGTGTTCTTGGATTGTATTTCATTGAATATTTTTGCATCATTGTTCATAGGGAGATTGGTCTATAAGTCTCTTTCTTTGTTAAGTCTTTATGTAGTGGAAGTGTGTGTGGGGGGGGTTCCTTTCTTTTGGCTTTTCTGGTGTGAAATTACTTATTTCCAGTGTTTTCTAGGGTATAGTTAACACTCCTTCTAGTGTCTTTTGTAGGACTGGATTTGTGGATAGATATTGTTTAAATTTGGTTTTATCATAGAATATCTTGTTTTCTCCATCTATAGCAATTGAAAGTTTTGCTGAGTATAGAGTAGCCTGGGCTGGCATCTGTGGTCTCTTAGAGACTGTAAGACACCTACCCAGGCCCTTTTGGCTTTTAGAATCTCTGCTGAGAAGTTGGGTTTCATTCTGATAAGTCTGCCTTTATATGTCACTTAGCAGTTTTCCCTTGCAAATTTTAATATTCTTTTTTTTGTTCTGCACATTTAGTGTTTTGATTTTTATGTGGCAGGAGTATTTTCTTTTTTGGTCTAATCTATTTGGTGTTCTGTAAGCTTCTTCCATGTTTACAAGCATCTCTTTCTTTAGGTTAGGGAAATTTTCTTCTCTAATTTTGTTGAAATATTTTCTGGATCTTTGAGCTGGAAATCTTCTCCTTCAATTCTGATTACCCTTAGGTTTGGTCTTTTCATAGTGTCCCACATTTCCTGGATGTTTGTGTCAGACACTTTGTAGATTTGGCATTTTCTTTGACTGATGTATCAATTTCTTCTACTGTATTTTCTATGCCTGAGGTTCTGAATTCTTCCATGTCTTGTATTCTATTGATGATGCTTGTGTCTGTTGCTTCTGTTCTCATACCGAGGTTTTCTATCTCCAGGATTTCCTCAGTTTTGTTTTTGTTTGTTTGTTTGGTTGGTTGGTTTTTAGGGTTTCTGTTTGTTTGTTTTTGGTTGTGTTTTTTTGTTTGTTTTGTTTTTGTTTCTTTGCTTCTATTTTTATTTTCAGGTCTTGAACAGTTTTATTCATTCTCTTTATCAGTTCCACTGAATGTTCCTGTATTTCTTTAAGGGATTTATTCATTTCCTCTTTAAAGGCCTCTAACAACGTAATAAGATTGGATTAAAGGTCATTTTCTTGTGCTTCAGCTGCATTAGGATATCCAGGACTTGCTGTAGTAGAATAGCTGAGTTCTGGTGATGTCATATTGCACTGGCTCTTGTTGATCATGCGTTTAGCCATCAGGTTGTCCCTGGTGCCAGGAGATCTTTGAGAATGCAAGCAGAGTTGTGGGCTGGAAGATAAAGTGCACTCCTATTGGATGCAGTTTCCCATCGCAGGGTATGCCCCAGGGGCACCCTGCTGGCAGGGCATTGGAAGGGAAGGGCCTCATCTTGTTCTCTCTGATGCTAGCAGGTCTTCAGGAATGTAGACAGAGCTGTGAGTTCTGTGGGGGGTGAGATTTTAAAGTTCATCTAGTCCAAAGAACTTAGGATCTACAACCATAAGGTGATTCATGATAACAAGAACCATTTAACTCCTACTAAGTATCAAACTTCAAGGACAGCAGTCTGAGGCCTGCGGAATTGTATATTGCAGAATGATCAACCTTGGTGTATCTACTCAACAAGCAAGCTGGGCAGACCTGCTCAAACCTCTGAGGTCCGTGAATTCTATCTGGAGGCAGCGAAGACATAGCATCAGAGGATTGTCAACTTGCACTCCCCCCCACCCCTCTTCTAATATCTCAACGCCCATAATCAGCTTGAAGAAGCTAATGATGAGTCAGCGCCCCTATTCCCTGGGCGTGGGGACTAAGGTGGTAAATGTTGGGCTGTCTCCCTAGGAAAAAGTAGTGGTTTTGTCGGAATAGAGAGGATTAGCTAGGGTTTATTGCATAGCCATAACCTATTAGTAGAAATCTGTATAATTAATATCAAGATGAAGATATAAATTCTTAAATGGCACCAATTTACTTTGTTTACAAATTTTAAGGTTTTCAGTGGCATGAGCTTTTTAGTGATATAAGAGTGAGATGAATATTGTTACTCTCATAGGCATTGTACCAGTATAACACACTTAGGAATACAAAGCTTAGACCCAGTCCTTCTTTAACTTTTTTAACTGATTTGAGATGGTCAGCCTGTGAGTTAAGGGACTATAGCAAATTCATGACTTGGAGTTTATTATAAGGGTGTTCTCTATGTTTTATTTAGAAATAGCTGAGTGGAGTTAACAGGCAACACTCCAGATTACCTTACATGGATAGCTGGTTTTCAAAACATCAGAAATCCTTAGAATTGACATGACAAACATTTCAGTATTAATGTTCATTTTCATTAGAGACCTGTCTGCTCCGGACAGCTTCCTATGTTAAACTCTAAGAAGAAATTGAGCATCCTTGGAGTTACTCCAGTTGTGGTGAGACAGCCACTAGGCAAGAATTGCCACTTTCCTTCTACAGACAAATTACTGTCCAGAAAAGGACATACTTGCAGAATAGTCGACTGATTATATCTGCCTAGACAGAGTAATCAGCCCTTAATAATTCTGCAGCACTAAGGTCTGTCAGATGATCCTGGGCCAGAAGGCAGAAGAACAGATGCTCCAACGTTTCGAAGTAGAGCGAGTGTCCAGGTGTTCAGAGGTCTCTATAAATTGGCTAAGTTTTAGAAGCTATGCTTGGTGCTTCCCACAATTATAGTCAACTCAGTCATTCTGGATTTCTGATGGGGTTGAAAACTTATAGCTATTTACTTTGAGAGAAAAGATCTGAGTGTATGGTCATCAGCTGACATTCATCCTAAAGCTGAGGAAAAAGCCAGGTTCAGAACTAAGTGTTTTAATTAGGATAGATGACAGAGGTGCTGGTTAGTCAACAAAAGGATGGACTGGGTATTAGGACTATCTTGTACCTCACTGGTACAAATAGGCATAATTATGCTCTAATTGTATTTTGAGAGAAAAGTTTCCTTTTAACAGGAAGGGTGATGTGTAGGAGGAGCTAAGGTGGGAGGAGTACTGAGAGGAAGAAAAGGAGTAAGAAGAGGAGAAGAAGAAGGAGAGGAGAAGCTAGGTGATGAAAGAGAGATAGAGGGGGGAAACAGGGAAGCAGATGTTTATGTATCTCCACCAGTCAAAGATAGTTGATATATCTAGGTTGGGTAGTGGGTTACACCTCTGATTGAACAATACCAAACTTATAAAGCCTATGATTAACATTTCTTAAAAAAATGTATAAATGCAAAAAGGAAAAGGGGGCATGGGATAGGGGTTTTCTAAGGGGGGGGGAATGGGGAAACGGGATGGTATCTGAAGTGTAAATGAAAGATCTAATAATAAAAAAAAAAAACTTCAAGGACATTTTTCTGAAAAGATGATCCATGGCTGCTTTCAAATAAACAAAGACCAAAAATGAAGAAGCACTAATCTAAACCCTTTTAAATAAGAAAATTGGACCCCAGGGTAGCAAATCAAGCTTACCCTAGTTACCCTAACGTCTCAAGGAGTCTATGACTCAACCCAACCTTCTACAGAGGCCCAGCCCTCTGTGGATTCTGTTACAGCAGACTTCAGGCAGAGTTTTTCTCCTGGGTGATGGGAAATCCACATGCAAAAATAAATCTGTGAATTGTGAGCCAAAAGAAAAAGGAAGCACATACGAGGGGCTGGAGCATCATAGAAGTGTTCAGTTATAAGTGTGTTGTGCTTCACGTTATTGTTACACAAACACCCACTTACACGGAGAAGCCAATGCTTAGAAAATATAACCTCTTTGCTTTCTCCAAAGCTTAGAACTATTTCAGTTATATGACCCCACCACCAGTCAATTCCTAGGGACATATTCTTTTAATTTAAAAATAAACCAATGTGTTATATTCTTCCATATGTCTCGATTTGCTATATAAGGTATATAATATATTAGGAAATGTGCCTGTTAATATTATTCCTTAACAATGATTCCTTTTTTAAAATTAAAAAGGAGGAAATGATTGTCTTAAAAAATGAAGTCTTTAGTACAATGTGCATCTATTTCTTCAACACAGTAATGGCTAAAGACCCCATGGCAGTACACATGGACTTGGACTTAATCTTGGTGCCATGCAGTACTTCCACACAGGCTCCATGACTTTGGGCAATTTGCCTATCTTTCCCAAGCCCAAGATTTTTCACTGACACTCTCCTCCTAGCTTTCAAACCTATTTTTATTGGTTTTGTGTGTGTGTGTATATGTATATTCAGAGAAAGAAGTGAATATATGTCTTTATATGCAGGTGCCTGCAGAAGCCAGAGGCCAGAGATCCTTTACAATAATTACAGGCAGTTGTAACTACTGGGACCTGAGCTAGGGTCCTCTGGATGAGTTACAGGCACTCTTAACTGCTGAGCTATCTTGCCAGCATCAGTTCTGGATCTTTAGGTTCTCTTATCCTGGGTTACATAGTCACTAAATCTAATGATAAATGTCCTTACAAGACACACACAAAGAGTCAGAAACGTTGAGAAAGCAGAAAAAGACAGAGTTATGGAGCCACAACACAATGAACATCTGGGACCAGTGGAAGCTGATTATCCACCCTGGAGCCTTTGGGAGGGAGTATAGCCCACCAGTGTGTTGATTTTGGTCTTCTGGTTTCTATTACAAAAAATATATATATATATATCATTTTAAGTTTCCAACTTGTGCTTACTTGTACTAACCATGAGAAGCTAAAGCATCCATAATGCTGACTACATACACTATTTGACGTTGATAAACTCTTAGATTATCTATCTATTATGATTGATTTTAATGTCAACTTGCAACAAATTAGAATCACCTGAGTAGGGAGTCTCTTCTGAAAAAGTACTTTACCTTCCCAATTGATGTCAGAGGACTTTCTGATTGCGGGCGGCAGCTTCTGGGAGCAGCCCAAGTAAAAGGACGTGGCAAAAGGAAGATCATATAGTCTTTTGCTGCCTTGGCCTTCTTTCTTCGTGGTGGGTTGACTGGTTGATCTAGCTCTGTTGGCACTGCCACTGGTTCCTTCACTGATATCAAAACCAGCATTTCAAGCTTTTCTTGTGGACTAGGGACCAGCAACAATTCCAGGAAACTTCTAGACTTTCAATACTAGACCAGGACTACCGAGACACCCAGCCTTAGAGACCAACCAACAACTTGTAGCCTCTACAATAAGAGGCAGCTATTGTGAGTGACTCCAACTGTTGAGGCATCCAACCTCAAGGACAAAGTAATGACCTCAGCTCTCAGGTTTTGGTCCTGTTTTGTTACTGTTTTAAGCTGAGTTAATTCATTGTTATACACATTCACATGTATTCATCCCAATAGCTCTATTACTCCAGAGAACCCTGATTAATACATTATTACAACATAAAATTGAGGGTGATTCTTAATGTTAATTTAGAATTAATAAAATGGACAAAAAGATAATCAAAGGGTTAGATGTGTTGAATGACTCTTGTGACATTGTGTCTACCTTTCTACGGGGCTATACCAGCCTTACTACAGTCCACAGAAAGTACAGGGTCACTGCAGAAACCCACCCTCTCCTCTCTTCTTCTAGTTGATGCTGTCTCCATCTCTCTGGCTTTCACAACAAGGAGGGGAATGAATATTGTCAGTCAAACCCAAAGTGAACCTCCAGGCAGGTAAAGTTGCAGCAGGAAACTGAGGGAAAGGTGGTCCAAAGGGGCCACACAAACTAAACCCATGAGTGAAAGCGTCTCCTTTTTGTGAGGGTTCATATTTTTTTTAAATCAAGTAAATCTATTTCACTATGTTTGCAAGTAAGTTAAATAATATCTTCAGGAATCTTTATAGGCCATAAAACAGCATTTCTAATTGTATCCAGCAAAGTTAACCTGGTACTCTTTCTACTATCCCTCAGCTAAGGCCAAAAGTGTGAACAGTGCCCATGCTGAGAAAAAGTAACATCTGAAATGGTCAGTCCTGCTTTGTTTCCTACTCTAATGACTAAAATGGTCAAAGTATAGCCAATGCTAGGAGAGCCACTCAGAACCCCCTGTTAAGTTTCAAGTGTCTCTCGTCTAGCTTCTGTACTGTTTGCTTCTGGCTTTTAATTACTGTGGAGGAGTAGCTCTCTGATACTGGTACTGGTCAAACCTCTTTAAAAGGCTGGAAACTCCAGGGAGTTCCCAGCAGCTGTTTTCTCTACTCTTGCTTCCTACCACACACCTCTGACAATCAGTAGCTAGGAACTTGTTCTATGTCACAGAACATTTTTCATCTGGGGCCTACCTTTGAAATAAATGTAATGTTCCTGAATTCAAAGTTTAATTACCTTAGAAGCTCTTAGAATTTTACTAGATTGAAGAAGATGATAGATAGATGGATGGATAGATAGATAGATAGATAGATAGATATAACATTGATGATAGAGGGTAGATAAATAGATGATTAATAGATGATAGATAGATAGATGATAGATAGATAGATAGATAGACAGATAGACAGATAGATAATAAACACACATAGAGATTTGTCTTTGATGCCAACAAATTGTTGTCCTTTAAGACCAAATTTCTTTCTTGGGGCAGACAGACTACTATTTAAAAAAGCAATGAACTGATCCAAATAATTCTAAGGTTCACAAAAGGGTACAAGTAAGCAAGAAGGAAGAAGAAGAGGAAGAAAGAAGGAGGAGGAAGAGGAAGAGGAGGAGGAGGAGGAGGAGAAGGGGAGGAGGGGGAGAAGGAGGAGGAGGAGAAGGGGAAGAGGGGGAGGAGGAGGAGGAGAAGGGGAGGAGGGGGAGGAGGAGGAGGAGAAGGAGGAGAAGGAGGAGGAGGGCAGAAGGAGGAAAAATAAAGAAGAAGAAAAAGAAGAAGGAGAAGGAAGAGAAGGAGAAGGAAGGAGAAGGAGGAGGAGGAGGAGGAGGAGGAGGAGGAGAAGGAGAAGGAGAAGGAGAAGAAGAAGAAGAAGAAGAAGAAGAAGAAGAAGAAGAAGAAGAAGAAGAAGAAGAAGAA
This sequence comes from Arvicanthis niloticus, assembly GCF_011762505.2. NCBI lineage: Eukaryota > Metazoa > Chordata > Mammalia > Rodentia > Muridae > Arvicanthis > Arvicanthis niloticus. The sequence continues at coordinate 59,384,655 of NC_047674.1, read as the reverse complement.
GAAGAAGAAGACAAAGAAGATGAGATGGATTGTCTTCTATAGCTTATAAATTAGCTCTGAGAAATATTCTCCAGCAGTTGCTTTTCTGTTACTGTGCTAAAATACCGTGACCAGCACAGCTTATAGAAGGAAGAGTTTCTTGGGTTGACAGTTCCAGAGGATTAGAATCCATCATGGCTGCAGATGGAAAGCAAAGCAGCAAGAGCTGGGAGCTCACACTTCAAACCACAAAAGATAGCAGAGAGAGCAAACAATATGGCAGAAAGCCTTTAAGTTCCTTTTTTATTGGATATTTTACTTATTTACATTTCAAATGTTATCCCCTTTCCTGGTTTTCCCTCTGGAAACCTCCTTCCCATCCTCCCTCCCCCTGCTTCTATGAGGGTGCTCCCCTACCCATTCACCCACTCCCGCCTCCCCACCCTGGCATCCCCCTACATTGAGGCATCAAGCCTTCCTAGGATCAAGAGCCTCTCTTCCCATTGATGTCTGACAAGGCCATCCTCTGCTACATATCTGGCTGGAGATATGGGTCCCTCATGTGTACTCTTTGGTTGGTGGTTTAGTCCCTGGGAGCTCTGGGGTATCTGGTTGTTTGATACTGTTGTTCTTCCTATGGGATTGCAAACCCCTTCAGCTCCTTCAGTCCTTTCTCTAACTCTCCACTGGGTAACCCGTGCTCAGTCCAATGGTTGGCTGTGAGCATCCACATCTGTATTTGCCCAGGCTCTGGCAGAGCCTCTCAGGAGAGAGCTATAACAGGCTCCTGTCAGCAAGTACTTCTTGGCATCCACAATAGTGACTGGGTTTGGTGTCTGTATATGGGATGGATCCCAGGTGGGGCAGTCTCTGGATGGCCTTTCCTTCAGTAAACTCTTAAAGCCTGACTCCAGTAACAACATACTTCCTCCACCAAGGCTGAACTTCACAAGTAGTGCCACCAACTGGAGATCAAATATTTCAAACATCTCATTCAAACCACACATCCCAAAATAAGCTGTAGTGCATTGCAGAGAGTAGCAAGTTCTTGGTATTTGAACATTTTTGCTGCTGAAGATTTGTTTAAAACCCTGAATCATAATCACCAGGCCCATCTTGTACATATACCATGATGTCACCAAATGATCCATACATCCTAAAAAAAAGTGAGGAAGGGACTTGTTGGAGTCTCTACAAGGTCTTCCATCATTAAAAACAAGGTGCTTTTTTAGCACTTTGACTTTTTGCTACTTGGTCAGTAAAAAACCATGTTGAGAACCAAGCATGAAGAATCCTGCTGTCTGCAGGGAAGGGCTGAGGCAGAAAATTCACAAGTTCCAGACAAGCTTTGGCTTCATAGTGAAGGCCTGTCAACAGACAAAGAAAGAAAACAATAAGGCTTTATTTAAATGAGTTAGGAAGTTGTCAGTACCACCAAGCAGCCAGGTAAGTGAGATAAAAAAAAGCAAAACTGAGCTACACAGACAGGGGAAGACTGGAAACATTGGCCACAGTGGTTGGAGCCAGAGCCTCTGGCTGAGGTCTGTTCTACTGTTTATCTCAGATCGTTTGTCACAGAGCCACTTCCCTCTGCACAGTGGACATGCTGATTCTTTGACCTTTGAGAAACAATTAAGGTAGGGTATATAAAAATATTCTGGTTGAGGTTGTAAGAATCCAGGTAAAAGTATTTGTTGCCAAAGCCTGACAACCTTTGTTTGATTCCCCAGAACACAGAGGAGAGATCCTCCTGCACAAGCCAGTTTTCTGGCTGTCACACGTGCAGTGTGGCATATACACACACAGTGCTCACACACACACAGTACCTCTAATCACAAGAACAAATTAAAATTAAATTTGAAATGTTTTGTGAAGTAGAAGCAACAGAAAGTGTGAAGATTTGTCCATGATAAACAAACATGAGTAGTTTTGGAAGCTTTGTGAAGATTCAGGATTGCTCCAGGCCCCACACCAACACTGATCTGATCACGAGGCCCCTTTGCCCTTCTGATTCTTGTCCCAGCTGCCTATAGCATCCCACTAGAAGGCATCTGCCCCCCGAAGTTTTCAGAGATCTTTTAAATGAAAAATAGGGGGAAAGTCAAGAGAAGAAGAAAAGAACTGGAAAGAAAAGAGGCCGGAGCTGGAGGGAACTCAAAAACCAGCTTCTGGAACAAGAGTAGAAGTAAGGAGACTCCAGGGAGACCAGACAGATGATTTTAGACATTATTCATTCCACAGTTCAAATACAGACCAGGATTCCATTTGAAATCACTTTTGGTTTTGAAAATAAGATTCATAAACAAATGTGACTTCCAGACTGGGACAGACAAACCTCTGGATTTACAAAAGTTATTAACCATATCTGGCTGAACTGAGGAGTTGCGCTTAACAAGGTATAAACAGAAAGTGTTTTATTTTTCTAACGCTACCACCAACTGTATTCTGACAAACCACCCTCTTCAACAGCAGACTGGCAACACCTTATCTGTGGGTCAGTGTCACAACTTTAAATTCACCCCTCCACCTGGTTATAAAACACTCCCACTCGGGTTGTAGGAAGGTAGTCCTTGTATGTTCAATTCATTTTTAATGCAGAGAAGTCCCAAGAGTCTGATCATCTGCAGGGAATGTTATCTGTTCTGTTTCCTAGCTTTCTTTCCATTCTGATTCTACCAGAAGAGAAAGAAGAGGGGGCTGTTTTCTCTTGAATATATATATATATATATATATATATATATATATATATATATATATATATATCCTTTTGCTGGCCAAAAGCACCAGGGCTGTTCCTGGCTGAGGTGGTTGATCTGTTCCTGGTCCATGTGTCTATATGCCTTAGTGTACCCAAAAGCAAGACCCATCTGGTCTCATTAATAGTGACTCCATCCTCAACCCGTTTATGTCCCCCTGATTATCTATTTCTTCCACTGATTCCAAGCAAATTCTGTCTAGTATGTGAGTGTCTTTGTCCCAATCAGAAGAGGTCTCAAGACCACAAGGAGTCCTTACTGTCATCAAACCTCTGTACTTTCAACTGTCGAACCCAAACATTACTGAGAAATAAGAAATTCAAGGAGGTGCCCCATTCCCTACCATTCCCATTATGCTATCTCCCTTCTTTGTTTCTAGCTTTTGGGGAGCACTGGGGTAACTCACAGCTTCCCAAACAAACATCTCAGATGGGTATCACAGTTCATTTGTGTTGCTATAACAACAACAGAAATAAAAACAGAGGTTGGGTAATTTATAAATACAGAAACCCATTTCACATAGCTCTTGAGGCTGTAAAATGCAAAAAATAAAGGCTCCAGGAGGATCAGGGAGCTGGAAAACACTGCCCTCTGCCTCCAGATGATGCTGTGGTGCTGCCTGCAGGGGGTGGGGCACAGCTCTCATGGCACTGCATGAACTGAAGGGCAGATGGAACCTAAGCCACTTTCCGTGTGTGTGTGTGTGTGTGTGTGTGTGTGTGTGTGTGTACATGTATGAGCACCATGTGTGTGCCTGCTATATACAGAGGTCAAAGAAAGGTGCTTGATACTTTGAAACTAGAGTTACCTTGGTCCTTTGAAAGAGCAACAAGTGCTCTAAACCACAGAACCATCTTCCCATCCCTGCTGCACCAGCTAAGGAAGAGAAACCACTCTCTCATACAACCACAATGAGTATCGTTATGGCTACTTTACTATTGCTATAATAAGATACTATAATCATGGAAGCTTATAAAAATATCAGTATTTCAGAGGATAGAGTCTATGATAACAATTGAACATCTTGGTTTATGACACACCCCCTTAATCCTTCCCAAATAATTTCACCAACTAAGGATCAAATAACGTGCATGAGGTAAATATATAAGCCTATAAGAGCCATTCCCATCCAAACCACCTACAATATTAACTTATGGCATGAATTGTGGGGATGATACACACACTGAGGCTGCAGCCATGAGCTCCAGCAAATTATAATGGCCACAATACATGGCCAACCCTAGTTTTGTCATTTACGAACTTGGTGTGACAGCTTCCTTTTATTGCTTCCAGCACGAAACCCATTCTTTCATCCGTCCACTATATGCCACAAAATAGGGACTAGTAATTTGAAAATGGTATTTCCAGACTCCCTTACCAAATGGTCAACCATTTTATTCTACCTACAGTTTAAAGAAAGGAGGAGATGGGATGGGGCTTAGGTCACCTGCTTTCAGCTCTCATTATTGTCAGATAGGAGTAAAGGAAGTCTACGATTCCAGCTTCTACCACCCTGTCTACTACCAGTGGCAGCCATAATAATGACCCGGTTTTACTTTTACCATTTCAGTATCACCTCATCTTGCCTTTTGCTGCCAGAAAGCTAACTAAGCCTTCCTGTCAAAATGGCTAATAATACCTGCCAAAGCCCAGAGTGACACCCAACTATGCCTCCTGTGGTGGTGTGAATATGCTTGGCCCAGGGAGTGGCACCATTAGGAGGTACATCGTTGTTGGAGTAGGTGTGGCCTTTTTGGTGGAAGTGTGTCACTGTGGGGATAGATTTTGGGATACTTGTCCTAGTTGCCTAGAAATTCTCCTAGCTGCCTTCAGAGCAAGAAGGGGTAGAACTCTCAGCTCCTCCTGTGCCGTGTCTGCTTAGATGCTGCCATGTTTCCCACCATAATGATAATAGACTGAATCTCTGAAACTGTAAGCCAGCTCCAATTAAGTGCTAGCCTTATAAGAGTTTCCTTGGTCATGGTGTCTCTTCACAGCAGTAAAACCCTAAGACAACTCCCCAAAGTGAACCAAAGATTTCCTTCGTCACCGTTTCCCTCCAAGGGCTGATCATTTGCCAAGTGACGTTCTCCACCCCCCATCAAGCTTCAGATCTTTGACAACATTTTCACTTCTCTTCCCAAAAAATCTCAACTCCCACCCCATAGATTCTTAATTAGTATGTCTTGAGTATGGTTTTGCACTGGAATTTTTAAATACACAATTGTGTGCCAAAGGTTAAAAAAAAAAAAATACACGGCAGGAAGGCATTTTACAAATAACGAGAAAAGTATTATGCATGTCTATCCTTGTTTTATGCCATCAGGTCACTAAGACCATCAGCACTTTTGCAAAAGTGTTGACCACAGGGAAGGTAGAAGCAAGAACGGCCGCGTCATTAACCTTCAAAATCAGAAAGCAGCTATCGAAATGCCGCAGGTGCAGCACAAAGTCTGGCAACACACCAGGTACGGAGGAGGAAAAATGTTCTCGCTCATCATCAGGGTGCTTTCATTTCATTAGAGGAAGCAAGAGTAGCACTCACAAAAAAAGTAAAGAACAATACACGTACAGCAAAAGGATAATTGGCATACAAATGCAAAACACAACCAGATAATGTGGGTTAATGTTGAGAACAATTCTCTCTGCTCCTGCATGCCGCCTGCGACAGGTGAACACACTGGCCTCCACCTATGGGCCTTGAATCAGACTGCAGAGAGTCCTGTCAGAATCTCCAGGGTTGGGCTGGAGCATTCCCAGCAAACCACAATCTCAGTTAAAACTGAATAGCAAGTAAACGTCAACTTTAAATGTTTAATGTATGGAGAGTTGGTGTAATACTTGTGGCACGACATACTAAAAGGTTTATCTGAAGTTTATCCACAGTTCTTATTTAACTGAGTTGTACTAAACTAATCAGTACTTCTTAAATCATTCTGTAAACAAAAGTGATATTTTTAACTCAAGGTTCTGTGACCCTGAAGCCTTGCCTACTACAGTCTCTCATTTAAAAATGTTTGTTTGATTGTTTGTTTGTTTTTTAAAAATAGGTCACTCACTACAAATCTATCCATTCTTAGAAAGCTATGGATGGAGACATCAGCATGATGGGCATTGCCGAAAGTTTTGACTGCACTCTGGCACAGGGTACCAACTTATCCAAGGAACAAACGTTCCTTCTGGACTGACAATCCTACAGCTTTCATAAGCATCAAGTCAATTTAAAAATATAGAGCTTTCAGTGGGATCACAGCCCTACTAATTCAGTTGCCTGTTACTTATTCTGTATTAATAATCCCATTCTATGGCGAGCCATTGGACAGAGACAGCTGATCTCATAAAATTTTAAAGTAAACCTGTTTTTATTCCCAGGAGGGCTCAGTGTGACAGAACAGATTATAGAAGATTGACAAGAAAACATCTGGGTAGCCAGGACGTTCATGGGAGCAGAAGAAGAGATTTAAATGATTTACTTGGCATGAGGTGATACTTCTAAGAATGGTTGGCACAGGAAACTCAGTCAGTGAATAAGATATCCCTCAACCCATCATTTAGGGATACTAAACAAATCTAATGCTGTTTGACTTCATCACCCACTCCTCATTTAGATTTTCATAGGTGAATATTTTCCTCACCATTACCAGACAGCATCAGTTCCTAAAAATGGGACTTATTATAAACTTGAAACACTCAAAACATAGAAAAAGCAAGTTTGAGCTTTTATTTTTTGAGGAATTTTGGAGTACTAGGGCAGTTTCAGAGTCTTTTTTAGGGTGCTGTAACCAGTGTATTTAGTAAATCATCCAGTTCTTCACATAACCCCGTAGATCTAGGACTGATGCACAGAGGACTTTGGAAAGTTGTTCTGCAAGGAATCAAGAGTGGGGTGCTCACGGGGTGTCTCCTTTAAGAATAAGTCCCATCTTACACAAGAATTAGTGCTTCAGATATACTTTTCTTAGTTAGGGTTTGGTTGATGTGGAGAGATAACATGACCAAGGCAACTCTTATAAAGGAAAACATTTCATTGGGGCTGGCTTACTATTCAGAGGCTCAGTTCATTATCGTCATGGTGGGAAGCAATGCAGTGTGCAGGCAGACTTGGGGCTGGAGAAGGAGCTAAGAGTTCTACACCTTGATCCACAGACAGCAGAAGAAGACTGTGTGCCACATTGAACATAGCTTAAGCATAGGAGACCTCAAAATCAGCCGCATAGTGGGACACTTCAACAAAACCACACGTCCTAATAGTGCCACTTCTTATGGGTTGAGCATTCAAACACCGGAGTCTATGGGGGCCATACCTAGATATACTTTACTATGAAGACATTGGAGTTAGTCTTCAAGGTAAATGACAAGTTCATAACCTTGGATTCTGAAAAAGTGTGTGTGTGTGTGTGTGTGTGTGTGTGTGTGTGTGTGTGTATGCATGTACACACTTGAACTAAACACACAATTGTGTGCAGTCTTGTCCCTCAAGGGGTATGTAACCAGAGAGGAGCCACTTGGTGACACTCCTCAGACAGTTCTCATTGGAGACAGCAAGGGAGGTTACAGAGACCTCAACACTCCTCAACACCGGAGTCTATGGGGGCCATACCTAGATATACTTTACTATGAAGACATTGGAGTTAGTCTTCAAGGTAAATGACAAGTTCATAACCTTGGATTCTGAAAAAGTGTGTGTGTGTGTGTGTGTGTGTGTGTGTATGCATGTACACACTTGAACTAAACACACAATTGTGTGCAGTCTTGTCCCTCAAGGGGTATGTAACCAGAGAGGAGCCACTTGGTGACACTCCTCAGACAGTTCTCATTGGAGACAGCAAGGGAGGTTACAGAGACATGAAAGCAAAACGAATAGTGATTTTTTTTTCATATTGGGCAAACAGCTGTCTGCCATAGGGAAACATGAAACCAAGACACACTGCATAGGGGAGGAGGAAGCACACAGGGGAGGGAGGGTAATGGGAGAAGACAGGAATGGAGGAAACATGATAAGAAAAGAAGAGAGGGGGCTGATATTGAGATGTAAAGTAAATAGATAAATAAATTAATTTTAAAAAAGAAGAAGACAAGAGAGGGGAAGAGAGGGGAGAAGAGGAAATGGAAGGGGAGAGATGAGGAGGATGTTCCCTGAGTTAGTACCACACTGCAAAGAGTCACTTCCTCCAGGATCCTTCCCGTAAACCCCTTCCTTATTCTGTTTTGAGCCCTTCTCTCTCTCTCTCTCTCTCTCTCTCTCTCTCTCTCTCTCTCTCTCTCTCTCTCTTTCATACACACACACGAAAATTCAGACTTCCACATAAAGACAAAACATAATTTCTATTCATAGAAAAGAAAATGTAAGATACTCAAAGGTCTCCAAGCTTGTAACATATGGCTTTTCCATAACTAAGCAGAATTAAATTGATAATGTTACTCTCCACATGAAAGCCACTACTTGGGTTATACCTTCCCCATAGCAAGAACTTCAGAAACTTGACAGGTCACTGAAAAAATGGTGACCAAGTCTATTCGTGTGTCTGTGAAGCAGAAATTTCACATGCACTACCCTTATTAAGTACGATGCACTCTTTTATTTTATATTCTATTTCATTTTTTTCAAATGCTGTTTGTGGCCCACTAAATTCATTTCACCTCCCACTAAACTGATTTCAAAAGCCACTAGTGGGTTCAAATTTGTAACTGTTTATAAAAAAAAAATGTACTATAGCCTCTTTCACAATATAGTGCTAATTAAATAATCCTTCTCCCCACTATAGATTTCCCTCAGGTGAAACTCTAGAATATGTAGATTTTCTTCTGTGCATATGTAAACTGCAAGTCATCCCTACTTGCAGTGATCGGAGGAGAGGAGTGTGAGAGAAAAAAGAAGGGAAGAAAATGGATCAGAGCCTAAGGGCTCTGCTTCACCACCAAGCCTCTAGACACAAACAGGATGAGAGTCTGTTTTGACAACCTAACTTTACGCATGCCCCGTGTCTATTCATCTCTACATGGAACCTGTCTAACTTGCTTAATAGCTCATTACAATATTTTATGATTAGGCTGGGCATAGTGGAACACACCCTTTCTTCTAGCATTCTGGAGGCAGAGGTAGGCGGATGTCTGTGAGTTCAAGGCCAGCCTGGACTACAAAGTGAGTTCAGGACAGCTAGGGTTATTACACAGAGAAACCTTGTCTCAAAAAAAAATGTGTATATACATACGTATTTATGATTATTGTATATGTACATATGTAAGACCTTGTTAGTATGGGTCTTCCAAAGTTGTACCTGACCCCCAACACCCCTGTTCTTATCTTTTTCTCTGATTCCCATCTACCATGAGATAAAAACAAAAACAATTTTCACTGTGTATTCCCCACCACCATGTTTTATTCAAGAGCACAGGGCCAAGCAACCATGGATGGAACACTTGAAAACCATGAGCCAAGGTATCTCCTTCCTCCAGTAAGTTCTTGTATGTTTAGTCACAGTAACATGCACCAACTACCACAACATGTTTCGTCAACTGGTGTTGCATTTTCTTCCATCTGAAGTGATCTCTGCATTTGTCTTGCTTATGATCTGTCTCCTCAGGACCGTAATCTGTGATTGCAGGCATTGACTGTGACTCCAAAGAGATTGGCATTTCAGCTGTTGATCAAGCAAGGTCAAGTTGACAACAGATTGTAGGAAGGGATCTAATGCCTGGGTGAAGACACAGTAACACGTCAGAAGGGAGAGAGAAGGACAGGGTATATTAAAACTTTGGGGTTTGGTCCTGAATACCAGGACTTCAACAAAGGGGTCCTGACAAAAAGCTGAGGAAATGGTGATAGACCAGTTTAGGAACAGTGGACACAGGGAATGGAAGTTTTGGTTGCTTTAAGAATAAATGATCCTTTGATAACCTAGTCAAATAATATTATGAAAATATTTATTGCCACTCTGATAAGATCTGGTTTACAAGTTGGCTATTTAACGTAAGAAAAAAAAAATCTCCAGATTGTGTAGCAACAAATGGCTTTTGCAAACTTATCTTTCTAGTTAAGGTTTCAGGGTTTTGTTTGCTTTGTTTTTTCAAGACAGGGTTTCTCTTTGTAGCTCTGGCTGTCCTGGAACTTGCTCTGTAGACCAGGGTGGCCTCAAACTCAGAAATCTGCCTGTTTCTGTCTCCCTAATGCTGAGTTTAGAGGTGTGTGTTGCCACTGCCTGGCTAAGGTCTCAGTTCTTAGTCCTTTTAAGGTGTAAGCCCTGTGTGGTTCAAGGTCTCAGGTGACTGTTTACTGTCTGAGCTGATACCATAAAGTGCTACACATATTACCTAGCTCATAGTAGGTACTCAATAAATATTTATTGCTGTTTTTTCTGTGATTGTTATTAATAACCTGCTGGAAAGTTCATGTGGTGCTCATAACACATTTGCTGAACTGGGTAATTACCATGCAGAAATAACAGGTGACAACTAAATCTAACACGAGAGAGTAGAGAGTACCTGTTCTCATGTTGGATTGTCACATGGAATCATTGTGAGGAAGAATGCTGGAAAGAATGACAGAGAAATTATTCTTAAACATCACATGCTAAGTGTATTAAATGATAAGCCTTCATCCATTTCCCTACCTCTGGCTCTCCTTGTGCTGTGAGCTACAGTGGGACACTTTGATAAAATCAAAAGTTAAAATGAAAAATTGACACAACAACAGAATTCTTTTATTTTATTTTATTTTTTATGTGCATTGGTGTTTTGCATGCATATATGTCTGTGTGAGGCTGTCAGATCCCCTGAAACCGAAGTGATAGACAGTTGTGAGCTGCCAGGTGGGTGCTGGGAATTGAACCCAGATCCTTTGAAAGAGCAGCCAGTGCTATTAACCACTGAGCCTTGTCTGCAGCCCAACAAAATTCTTTGGTGGAAGACCAGAGGTGAGATGACCAGACCTTTCCATGCACCTGGTGCAAATCAAACAACTTCCTATATGGCTCATTAAAACTGCAGGAGAGAATGTTTTCTATTAAGTAAGGCTGGAGAATAGAAATTGATTTTGTACTTATAAAAATGTAATATGTATAAAAGGCTATACATAAGTCAAAGTATAATCTTTATAGTTAAAACACAAGCCTCAGAGAAATATATAGGTAATGCCCATCAAAGGCTTATTAATTCACTAATGAGGAAGGAGGTTCGAAAGACACAGTCCAAAGAGAAATGAGGTATGTGCAGGCACTAATAGAGAAATGTGAGGCTGACAGGGCCAGGTCAGATATGAGAGAGATTAACGCTCCACAGGGCAACAAAAGCCACGACCTTTGGAGTTATCTTTGCTACAAGACTGAAATTATCTGCATCTCCGCCACATGCGATTACTCGATCACACGGAATCTCACTGAATTTGAGCCCTTAATTAATCACAAGTAGCACAGTCAATGAAGATAAAATCCCAGACCATTAATTGTCCCCCGGTCATCTTGGCAGATGATGGCTTTGTAAGACACTGGAAGGACACGCCATATTCCAAGATTTAAATAATTTTTCTTAACAATGGTCTCTTTCAGTGTGTTGTGTTGGAGTCATGTGGTAGCATACACCTGTAATCAGAGCACTTGAGAAGGGGAAGCAGAGTTCAAGGCCAGCCTGAGCTGTATAGTGTATAGCAAATTCAAGTCTACCTTGGGTTACGGGAGACTATTATATACGTGTGTGTGTGTGTGTGTGTGTGTGTGTGTGTGACAAGGCTGCAGAGATGGTCCAGAGGTTGAGGAGCATGGCTCAGATCCCAGCACCTATGTAAGAAGCTGTGTGTCCCTACAAATCTACCAGTGCCTATAACCCAAGACATAAGAAGATAGAAGGATGTGGAGTCAGGAGTATTTCTGAGGCTTATGGCTTCCAACCAAGCCAAGAACAAGCCCAGCATTCAGAGAGAGACCCTGCCTCAAAGGAATAGGAAGGGGACACCAGACACCCTCTACATGCACCCGTATACACACAAACACACACATACACAAACACACATGTATACACACACACTCACATACATATACACAAACACATAAACACAAAAACACACATACACATTCACACACATACACATTCACACACATACATGGACACATAAAAAGATTTTAAAAAGTTAAAAACAAATTCTGTTAGGTCTTATTTCTTGTGAGTGAAATTCACAGATACTTTCATAGCATGTCCATCGTGATCCTGAGTGAACAGAAAAGTTGGACATTACTGAGAATGTGTATCGTTCCTATTTGGTTTGGCTGGCACCATCTGTCAGGGCTGGATCAGTTGTCTCCTTCTCCAAATGCCAAGGTCTGCAGGCTCAGGAGCAGTTCCTGGATTTCAGTGTTGACTTCCCACATGACAATTTTGTATTTTCTAGAGATTCTGTCTCCATTCTGAGGACACAGGACTGATACCCAGGTAAACAAGTATATGTAACTGAAACAGTTATCTTTAATCAAGACAAGCTTTCAAGTTCTGAAAACACTGAGCCTGGGTCTAGGTCATGAAAACCTTCCTGGCTGAGCGCTGGGCTACAGAGAATGCCATTATTCTAAACAAATAGGAGTCAGCCTTTTGGAGTTGTCTCTGAAACAAAGCAAAGACACCATCTCATTCTAAAAGTAATTGAGGACTATAAAATGCCAACCTACTTAAGAAAGGGTCTGAAAGGATCTGCACCAAAGCTGATCCCCTACCCTAGACTCAGTTTGTGGTATTCTGTCCTGAGACAAGTGGACCAGTAAGTGCAAGGCGTGGGAGCCTACAGTGGGGTCTGTCGTGTTTCCCTAAGCTTTAAGAATCTAAGGTGACAAAGACACATTAAAAATACTTTTAATTTTGAAAAATGCCACAAAGGTATCAATCAGGACTGTCTAGAGGAATGGAACACACACACATATGGGAGCAGGGGAATATATGCGGAGATTTACTGGATTGTCCTATGTAATTAGAGGCTGGATAGGCCAACAGTGGCACTCTTCAGGCTGTACAGAACAGCGCCTAACTCCTTATGCTGTGATGCTGGGAGTCTCAGAGCCAGTGATACGACCTTAGGTCCTGAAAACCTGGAGCTCCTGGAAAAGCAGCTGAAGTCTGACTCAAAAGGCTGAAGGAGAGCCTGGTGTCCACGGACATGGGCAGCTTCCTCTTCTGCCATCAGGCCTCTAGCCTGTTGGATGGTGAGGTCCATCCATATTCAGTGGTGTCCTTTCCATCTGTTACAGCCAGATGTCATTGTCTCTGAAAACACACTAACACCAAGTGTGCCTGACTAATTTCTTAGACATCTCTTGGTCCAATCAAAGCTAACTATCAGATAAAGTGAGCACAATAAGAACCTCAGAAACTCAGCCCTAAGCACAGTGTTAACCAGTGCTAGAAAACAATAACTATAATGCATCCAAAGCCTATTTCCTGATAGCTGTGAACTGTGTGAAGAGCTTGTTTCCAGACCCACGGAGGGAAACTAGACACACTAGTAAGGGTCTTTGACCAAATTTGTGTTTTTTATATTTTTCTATGATGTAATATCACTACTTACTGAAAGCCAAGGCAATAATGCTATGTAACACTGCATACTCAGACATCTAAAATATGGCTGTTCTAACTGTGTGCAATGGTTAGTGCTTATAGCATGAACTTCATCAATCTTTTGGCTTACCTCATTACTTGTTCCACTCTTGGAGCAAGGGGGCCTATTCAATGTGTGATTATATATATATACACACACACATATATATGTATATATATATCAATCATATACGTATATGTATATATATGTATGTATATATATACACATATATGTATTTTATTTACATACACTAATATTTTTATCTGTGCTCCATCTGGTACCCAGCACATAACAGGTACTAATTACTACTTGACAATCAGCACTAGTGAGTGTTGAACAGTGCTTTGCAAAGGGGGAACAACTAGAAAGCCACAGTGCAGCGAATCTGGTCCGAAGGAGAGGACTCCTTGGACCCAAAAGGAAGCGCATCGCCTTCTCTTCCACGTTAATGTATCTAGTATGTTAGCGTGACTTCTTTTCTGGACTTATGATAGTCTCACCAGAATACCTTATCCACGTCTGTACCCTCTGCTGACACTTAACTGTTCAAGGTCTTTATATAGCTCATTTCTCAGCTGAGAATTAATCCTGAATAACCAACCCTTTGCTTTTCTTTAGTAAGTAACAAAGTCCAGGAATGCTCCTGTAGTATTCTGGTACCTTTGACGGTGGACTGAGTAGAAGTTTACAGTGCTGAAGTCCTCAGAGAGGTGATTTCAATCATACCAGATCTAGGTCATGTTGATGAGCTGGACTTTCATCATAAAATGATCACCTGGGTGATGGGGCAGCATGCCAAAGAGCCTCCTGAGCACGTCTTAGTCAGTCCTCCATGAACCAGGACACACTGAGCTTACGCAACACCCCTGCCATTACGTTGCCCATATGCACAAATGCATTCCAAACCAGGGTTGTCAAGACATGCAAACTAGAGAGTTGGAAACCAAAGGACAGTAAGTTGTACATTCTTCAAGGACTACTTGCTGTTACTATCTCTGCCCAGATTAAACATCTAGTATACCTCTGTGTCGCAGCTGGGTGGGTCGCCACCTCAGGGACTGGTGAATATACTGTGCTCCACATCCTTCTTATCTGTTCCATAACATTCCAGAAGGATGGGACAGTAGGGTCTTCCTAGGAGTGCATCCACGGGCTGGATACCTCAATACATAGCAATATCTGCATCAAATCTTTCTCTTGACTCTCAAGGCAACCCCATCTCCTGGGCCTGAGATAGCAGTCTAAAACGATGGCTCCCACAATGACCTGGGAAGGGGTTGCTCTATTTTTCTGTTTCTAACATATTAGAGACATATTTTGTAAAATAATACTGAAATATTATTTTAATTACATTTTTATGGTTCACATGCAAAATATAAGCCCAAGTTTCTATTACTATATTCAGGAAAGCTATGCCTTTTCTTTTTCTTCAAAAATTTTGTGTATTTTCTGTTTATTTCCAAATATTACCTACGAGGGACTAGTGTCAGTCAAAGAATAGTATTTTAAATAGCTCAGGTCTAAGAGAGTCTGGCAGCTCCTTTAGGCAACTCATTCTTCTTCTCTCTTGGCAGCCTACTTGAGAACAAGCCTTAAACACAGAACCAAATGTGTAGGTTTTGTGAATCCAGCTTGCATGTAGTATCTCACTGATAATACATATAGGGTATATATGGAAAATATGTATAACACAAGAGAGCATGTACTGACATGAACTGCATCCACAGGTTCCTCATGGTAGGAAAGAACCAACTTCTGAATGTTATTCTGACCCCAAATGTGTGCCATAGCACACACCCTCGCTGACACTCAAACATGCACATACCCCCACACACCACATAAACAAACAAATAAATAAATGCAAAAAGTTATAAAAACATGCAAAAATATTAATAATGTATATGCAAATTATATACATATATGCAATGGCATTTCATTTAGCTATAAAAGAATATTTAAACTATGTCATTTGCAGAAACAAACAGTTGGAACTGGTCGTGCTAAGACTAAAAAACAAAAATATTCCATTTTCTCTTATATGTAGAAGCTAGGCTTAAATATATAATGTATCATATACATTTACACATATATGACATGAAAGCAAAAGATGGTTATAATGAAAGGTGAATTGATCTAGTGTAAGGGAAAAAAGATAATTAACAAGGAATTAAAAACAAGACATTTAGTAATATAAATATCCATATACATATATATATATATATTCCACATATATGTGCTAAAGTATATATGTGAGTGTGTATACACTAATGTTAGATACACATATATAATATGAAAGAAGGGTAGATCTATTATGTGGATGGAGAGGACCAGCTATATATCAGGAAGGAGGCTGGAGAAGACAGCAGGTAGAGAAATAACAGCAAATTATGATGGTATATGTGTACAGGGCTCTTATACTGTAGGTCATTATTTTGTATATACACACACATATAATTATATATATCATTGCACTACTGGTTGTAATAGAGAGTATGAAGTTATTTAGGTTCAAGACAAGTCTCAAAACAAAGTCCCCTCTATACCAGACAAAACTTGCATCCACCTGCACAGCCATGTCCAGCTCCAGGCCTTGAAGACAGGGGATTTTGTGTCTCCATGCATGGCAGATGTTAAGCAAGGCTGGAGTAGGTGGAAGAGCCAGGACAGACACCTAATTCAGTAGATAGTTTTAACCTACAATCTACCAGTTCTCAATTCACCAACGTTGTCCTTTCTTCTTCCTGGGGTAGCTTAGATTTCCAACTTCTGGGGATGTGGATATCTCACCGACTGGCCCATCCCCAAACACCTCCCACACATGGAGATCTTGCCTGCCTCTGTCCCGGTCATTTTCCACTTCCTCCTAGCTGAATGCTTTGCAGTCGCTGCAGCAAGTGTGCTCGATTCCCACGAACTCCCCACAGCCCAGGTAGCTCGCCACCCACCCTCACATTTGTTTACTTGAAGTGGAAAGTTGGGATTTGTAAATCTATTTTGATCTGATGTTTTTTTTGTTTGTTTGTTTGTTTGTTTGTTTTGTTTTTTTGTTTGGGGGTTTGGCTTAGATGGATATAACCTAGTATAATTTATCCTTTCCTGCTCCTCACGTGCAACCTGAGGTCCTATTTCTCTAAGGAAAGATTCTTTCATTACTGCATTGTCCCAGACACACTGCTCCTTCTTCGCTGCTTATAAAAACACTTCTGGGAAATTAAAACAAGATACGCTATTTTCCAGAGAACCTAAGCTTAGGCAGACAGCACTGTTTTAAGTGCGACTGGAAGCTCAAAAGCTAGTACCTTGATTAGCAGACATTGTGTAAATGGTTAATTATGATGATGGAGATGTCTAAATCCACCTACTCATCAGGAAAACGAAGAGAGAAGCAAGCAGTCAGTTCGGAGACCGCAGACCCAGCTCTGGGAACAATGCTGTCAGATACCGCGCACAGGGAACTTCAAAGCCCCCTCGTCTGCCCAATTTAGGCCTGGAAAAGCCACGACCTTCTATTTTTCATATTTGATTTGGACTGGGACCTGCGGCTGAAATCTGAGATCATTACCCCTTCTGCTCAGCACCCTCCCCTGCGCCTCCCTAACTCTGTTATTTCTCCTATTAATATCTCATCAACATCGGGCAGGTGCTTCCGGGAGGGAGGCTCCTCATTAACAAGTTGTCAGTGGGACACAGCCAGATTCCCAGGGCTAAAGGGAACCTGCAGGCAGAGGAGGCAACAAACACTCGGAGAAATAATCTCACTTTCAACGGGCTTTTTCTGAGTTTTCTTACCAAACTCAGATTTGGACTTACCTGTCTGACTTCCCAAAACTTTCTCAGAACTTCCTCCCACCTCAGCCGGCACTTGCTCTCAAATTAAATCTACTTTTATGCGCCATGAAATATCTGAATCAGCAGTTTTTAAATCCTCAATATATCTTTAAATGCCAACAGACAACAAGTATAGCAGGTGTTTAATTGTGGTTTAAAGATCTACATTGTTCACATTTTACAATCACAATTAAAATTAAGCAATAACACCAAAGGAGTTCCGGTACACAGCAATAATACTTACCCGTATAGTGAAATTGATAAGGACCCAGATATAATGGTGCCCATTGTAGTAACCCTGTGGTGACTGATTGGTATTCTGCTGTTAGCAAACAACCAAGAAATACTTTATTTTTTCAGAATTATCAATTTGTTTCCAGGGTATGTGAACAATGGAAACCTTAAGGGAGAACGCAATAGTTAGCGAGGTATTAAAACAGTTATATAACTAATAAAAACGCTAAATCAACTTAGATATGCAGCAGTGTGTCATTTCCATTTTAATAAAAAAGTACATTATTCTCTTCCCGAAATTACAAAATTTTATTTTTTTTTTACTCTGTGCCAACATATTTGGAAAGTAAAAAAGTCATAAATCTACGGTTTCTGGAATTGTCGTTTATGTGATTCTGTAGTCCTTAAAAAAGATAGAATAAAAACAGGCATTTTCATAAAACGATAGATTTGAAAAATTATTTGCATTCTCTGCTTGCAATTTTTTTTGTTGGGAGGTTGGAGGAGGAGCATAGGGACTTATAAATAAAACACATTTGATTTTCATAGCATCCTTGTGTGCTGTGTGTGGAGGCCTCTGAATGCCTGCTCAGAAAGCCTGTGCATGGGGCTGCTTTACCGAGAAAAGCGCTCCATCCTCCACTGTGCAGGCTACAGGATAACAAAAGCCCAGGCAGAGGGTCAGACTCCTGTTCAATTAAGTCCAGGCTTTAGCCAGATGGGAGACAGTCTGGACACAGAGCCAGAGGGCTGTGACAGCTCTCACATTTATAGGCCTGAGCTGCCTTGGAACTCATGGCTGCAAATCTGGGCAGAAATGATTACATCTTACCGTCAGCCAGTTTAGATGCACTCATTTCTAACACACAGGAAAAAAAGCATATCAACAGGGACCAGGGATGGCTTCCAGAACCCTTGATAATTCTTGTGGGTTTATTGCCTGGGTTGCCAGCGAATGTCTTCCCACAGGGAAGAGCTAGCCTCTGGAAGGGCCTGGGTATAGCATCTTGGAACTGCGAGATCATTTCAGAAAACCTGAATAAAGGTTAGAGGAAGGTCAGAGCCAGATAGAGCTGTAAGTTCATCCCTGGAACTGAGTCTCATTCCAACAGCAAAGCACTGAGGTGATCTGTGCTCCCCTGAGCTGTGCTCCATGAGCCGTGCTCCATGAGTTGTGCTCCCCTGAGCTGTGCTCCCATATATATGTTCTTGTTCTAGGCCAATTGAAACCAAATCTCTGGGGATAAGGAATGTGCCCCCTTGGAGCTCCTGGTTTTATGTCCCTCTGTTTGTGTGCCTTGCGTGTGTGGAACGTGCAGACCACGGTGTATGTGGAGGTCACAGGACAACTTTGTGGAGTCAATTCTTTCCTTCCACCTTGATGAAGGTTTCAGATATCAAACTCAGGTAAGCCAGTCTTGGGTAGCAAGTCCCTTACCTGCTTAGATACCTCATGTGGCTCCCCCTAGGTGATTCTGACACACCAATGCACTCCATCAAGGGATTTGAATTGAGACCCATTGTATTAAAATTAGTGCACATTTATAATTTTATTCAATGAAACCTTTTTTGTATGTTATTAGTGATACAATTCTCTTTTTTTGTTCCCAAATATTCAAGTGAAGTTGCAATGAACCAAGATCATGGGCCATGTTTATTCTCTGACTTAACTGTTTGGAGGGTTGTGTGAATTCTAGAGAGGGGAGGATCTACCTCAATATAAATTAGGAAACTGAGGCTCACAGAAGTAATCCACACCACCTTTTCCTGTGCATCATACACGAAGCAAACCGTAGTGATAGAATATTCTAGATAGTTTTCAATGGAACATTAGGAAATATGAAATGGCTGAGTCTGATAAGAATCTGCCATAACAATGACAGCCCCTGGTGATTCCCATACATTTGCATATGCATGTATCCATTCAGAAAATTTTGTTGAATGTCATACAGGCAAGCCACTGACTTAGCTACCTCAAACAAATATAAAGCTGAGATGCGATCTCTGTGCTCTTGGGTCCTCAGGCTGATGATAGAGAACATCATGAATCAAAAAGCACAGTAATGAAGCCCCCGCGACGACGACTCAGAAGGGACTGTGATTCTATGTAAGCTATGGAAGGTGGTCTACACACAAATTCAGGAGACACCAGCACCGAGAGCATGCGGAATGAATAGAAGATTACCAAACAGAGGAAGGAGCATCCACCAAAAAGAGACGGTGATGTCCACTGGTGAGTGGAGACAAAGCACTCTGGAAAGACTTGAGAGAGGATCATGAGACTGGAATGAAAGAGAAAATGGAGCAAGAACATATAAGAAGCAAGCACAGGCCAAAAAGTTTGTACATAGAATTTTATTCACCATCTTACCTGGAATTTGCTTGATTCCCATTGTACAGATGGAAAACCAAGGCCCAGAGTTTAGCTAGCAAGCCTGGGCTCGCATTCTTAGAAAGTAACTGGAAGTTAGGCTAACTAGCTGACCTGAGTTATCCTTTTCCCCATACCATACCAGGGGCCCTGCTCATAGATAAAAAGCAGTTCTAAGCATGATCTCTGTATGCCGTCAAGTGGGTCGCATGTTCCTTGGGCATCACACCAATCAGCTCCATGCTCAAGGGCATGAACTGCAGTCTCCCAGTAATGAATGGAGCAGGGAAACTTATTGAACACATTGAGCTATGAATAACCAAATGCAAAGGGGCTTCCAAATGTAAGTGGAGCTACAGAACAGACAAGGCAGCTGGCACAAGCCTTACCCAGCAGAGCCTCTTCACACTCCCATTGTTTGTTTGTATTGCACCATGAAAAAAGCATACAAGGATATATAAGCAATGAGGGTCTTTATTATTTCAAATAACATAAGCTCCAGGGCTGGGGAGTAGCCCAAGTAGTAGAACATTTGCCTAATACACCAGAGCCCTGGGTTCCAGCTCCAGCTCCAAATAAACGAAGCGTAGTGACACATGACAGCCCTTGAAAGGCAGCTGCAAAAAGATCAGACACTGAAGGTTGTACTCAGCCATATAGTAAGTTCAAGACCATCCTGAACTACAGAGAAAACTGTCTCAAAAAAAATCATGAAGGCTGGAGAGATGAGTTTGTTATTAAGACCAATGGTTGCTCTTCCAGAGACCCTAGATTCAATTCCCCAAGTACTCAGATGGCAGCCACACCCATCTGTAATTTCAGTTACAAGGCATCCAGGACGCAGTCCTCTGACCCCCGGGACACTAGGTACAAATGTGGTTCACAGAGATACATGTAGAAAACATTCATACACAGAAATAAATAAATACATTGAAACAAATAAATTAAAAATTAGTGTAAATTCTGAAGCAGGAAGTGTGCAGTCTGTTACCTTTGACCTCCATTATCCTCCATTGTACACAGATGGATCGACCAACTGCAGAAGGTGAGACCTTGGTTTCCTTATGTCAGGCAAGCAAACATTTTCCCCAGACACCTCAAGTCACAGTGTAGCAGCATGCAGGACCACCCACCTCCAACAACTGTCTGGGGCAGGTGAGATGACCACACATGCCTTAGACTAATCAGAAATTTTGTTTTTCAAAATAGGCTCAGTATCCCTTGAATTGTGGTTTCAAGAATCAAATTAAAGTTCTGTCCATAAGGACTTGATGAAATTTTATCTGAGGCGAATCTTCTATATAACAAGACCTTTTTTTCCCCCTACATGCATTGGTGTTTTTCCTACATGATATCTGTATGAGGGTGTCAGATCCCCTAGAACTGGAGCTACAGATGGCTGTGAACTGCCATGCGAGTGGTAGGAATTGAACCCAGATCCTCTGGAAGAGTAGTCAGAGATCTTAACCACTAAGCCTTCTCTCTAGCTCCAAGTGCAAGTCTCTTTTGCTTAACTTGCTCAGAAATCTCACCATCTAGGCTGCAGAAACAAGTTGCATCAAGTTTATCGATGGTGCACTGGATTAACATGGTGTAGGTAAGGCAGCAGGTGACAGACAGATAGGAGGAGGGCAGTCCTGGACCTATTCACTTCTGAGAGAAAGAAGGCAGGACCTAATTCTAGAATTAAGTGAGCCCTGTGGAGAAAGTATCATCCCTGGCTTTCTAGTGCCTGCACTAACTGGCCCATACAGGAGGGTCAGTAACTCCTCCAGGCCAGCCAGCCTTAAATCCAAGGATGAAGTTTATATTATTCCAAGAGGTGATGATTTGGATGTGAAGTATCCTTCACATGCTCATGCATTTGAAGCCTTGGTCCCCAACTGAGATTGTTATTTTGGGACGCTATAGAACCTTTGGGGTGAGACCTAGCCTACAGATGTAGGTCACCAGGAGTGGGCCTAGGAGGCA